>NW_025893708.1:529857-634551 GCF_002878395.1 Capsicum annuum | reverse complement strand
TCTAGATTTTCAATATTATTTATTATTGAAAATCTAGAATTAGATATACATTATAGTACAGAAAGAATAAATTATTATACACGAATTTGTAACTCTGCAATTACTACAGGATAAAATAATGAATATATCTTACGAAAAAAGTAAATCATTAAAAGATAAAAATCCAAAATTTGAAAAACATCCACGCATAAATAAAAATAGATTCACTAGAAACATACTAAATCTATTTAATCTATTAAATCCGCGTCTCAAATTGTATTGCGGCCTACTCTCTCGTTGCCAGTCTAATCCCATATGAGTGCCTTGATGGGGGCCAATGCTGACTCTCTACATTCGACATAAAAAAAATCGCGGACAGCCAATGGTTGATGGCAGAAATAACGATTCGGATTGCATTAGCTTTCCAACTATGATTGATACTTTTATTGTTTTGAAATGGCTTTTTGTTTGTAGCTCCAAAGAGACAGAAGCAGCCTCACAGGGTCATTTGGTTTACCGTACAGTTATGAGAGGACAAGAATGCATGACTTATAATAATGTATGGAGACCTGTATGATCAATAAATAATAGGTAACTATTTTTAATGTAATGATTGTTAAACTGTAAACTGTGGAATACTGTAGATTGTTATGTAGGATGAACAATCTACATATTTAACTCTATTAATTATATAATATTTTTAAGAATGAGCAAGAGTTGAATAGTTAGTAATGTGGAAAGTCTCTTTGAATAAATAATAGCCCACTGGAATGGGATTATTTCGTCTAAATGGCCCCGATGCTACACTAACCCTGAATACAATTATCTTCAACACATTTATATTCTGTCAGGCAAACTTTAGCAATTATTTTCTTCAGTAAGTTAGATAATGGAGTAAGAGAAGTTCCAGTAATTTACATTGTTTCTATCTGCACCTCTTCAACGAAATAAACTCTGTAGAGATATGGAAAAAGTTGAGGTTTGGAAAGGCATGCTTGATAATTACGTATTTGTTACCGTTATCAGCATAACACTTGGGTTCCAAATCATAATATAGAATACCTGGGGACATTTGCAAGCACAACACCCCTCTCATTCTTCCAATGGTTTGTTAAGTGTATTTTTTGGATTCTTGAGCATGCCAGTTGCAGTAGGCTTAAAGAGGTTTTAGGTATGAAGTACATGAATTGAAGGTACCGCGTCTTTTTCTACAATTTTACGAAAGAAACTGCCCTGTAAACTCCCTAGGATTGCCTAAAAACTCAATAGAAATATGTTTTTTTTTAAAAAGTATTTGCCGCCTCAGTAACACAATTGTAGATCCAAAACTCCTTATAATTTCTGGTTGCTTTTGTTCAAGGGGAAAAAGGAAAAGAAAGAAGACAAAAAGAACAACAACTATGAACTGGGAATCCATTATTGTTGATCTTGTGAAGAATGTCTAGCCTAAGCTTTCAAGCATCCTGTGATTTACCTGAACTGTTAGCACGGAGAACAATTGGATTCTTCCTATTTAATGTTTAATTTGCTGTCTGCATAGTATAGAACTAACATCATGTTAAAATGGTATAACATTTCAATCAAATCTAAAGTTATATCTTATTACACATTTCGAGATTTACAATTTATCATTTCTTGTCTGACACTGAAGTTATCCTAACATTTGTTTGCTTTTATTGTTGATTGATGATGTAAGTTTCAAAATATAAAGATGAGTATCATTTTACTCCAACATTAAATCAAAATATTATAAAACATTAATTAAGTATCAAATAGTAATCATATCGTATTAGACTAAATACTAACAAAGTATTTACTGAAACTAATATAAATTTAAATGAAAAATTACAAATATTAAGCTATTAAATGATCATATGCGCCTTTGGACTTCTACAAAAGTGGTTATGATACATTTATTTCTTTTACATTTAAAGTCACAAAGTTTTAAAATTAATGAATATAAATATCAATTACTATAATGAAACAATTGTTAGTTTTTCAAATTTATTTCAAGACACAATATAAACATCATTTAATAGTGATACTATATATAGTAAAATAACTATGTTATTAATTTTTTTTCATGATTGTGCCAAATCAAAATGTGACTAGTAAAAGCGAACGAAGAAAGTATTTTCTTTTATTTTTTCTCATTAATCTTCTTTAATTTAAGTTTGTATGAATTTTTAATTGTAGTAAATTTATATTTTTATTTGGGTTTAATTAGTCATTTTTGACGTTATTGAAAGTTTGCTAATTACTAAATAAAGTTCATAATTTACCGTTTGTTGCTTAAATTACGAATTAATTTTAAATATTAAAATACACCCCTCATTTGGTGCTTTTTATCATACTTATAAATATTTATTTGTAGTTATTGCATTTTATTTCTCATTGCACATGCAATAGAGAATACGAATAGTGAAATATCACGTCTCTTAGGCTAGAATTTGTATTTATATTTTCTAATTTTTTTGGCCCCCTTTTTTTTCTTAAAGTATTTGCCGGAAAAAATACTGCATCAAGAAATTCATAATTATATATATTCATTGCACAAAAAGAGAAATAAGAGTATGAAATAATTTTAATAAATAAATCATTAAGGGGGAGACTTCATTGCACTAAACTGTTTTGATGTCCTTTCCTGTCATGTAGAACTCTTCTTAAAGTCTTATGTAGTTTGTTTTATTGATTTCATGAACATAATGTATAAAATAAATAGACCCAACTTTGTAACTATGAAAGAGGATGGAAGAGAAGTAGATAACTATATAATTGTGTTGTTATGTTTCTTCTAAATATGTTGCACAATTTTTAAATTCTTTTTTTTTTTTTACATTATCTAATTTTTCTAAACTTCTCGAATGTGCTTGGGGGGGAGGTGTGGGATTAGAAGAGCAACAATCAACAGCGTGTGGAAGATAGAAGGATAACAATATTTGTTATTTATAGCCTTCTTGCTGAGATAGAACTTTCAAAATCGAAGCAACACTAATTTTTATTATATTAAATTCTTTGAACTTTGGAATAACTAGAACTAAAACTAAAGTATAATGATGAAATAATAGTTGACATAACTAATTATCAAGTACAAAGCAATAATTAAAAAAATTTCTTTTAATTTGTATTCATAGATTATAATTTTTTTTTTAAATTTCTTATCTCATATTCATTTCATTTAAATATATAAAAAAAAATAATAGAGTAACAAAAATTCTATTATCCAACAAAATACATAAACACAAGTAAGAATTTATAATTTAATTAATTATATAAAGTTAATTATCAAAAGTGTATGATAAAAATAAATCATTTTCTTTATAATAATTTGTGATAATATCTATTAATATAAATTTACTATATTATTTCTAACCGCGCGAAGCGCCACTAGTTGTTTATAGGAGTGAGTATTGATCATTTTAGTTTTTATTAGCCGGTTCAATTCAGTCAATTTTTTTTTATTATTTTATTTTTAAATATTTACTTTTTAATCTTATTTTTAAAAGTATACATTATTTATGTTTCATTTCTTTCTTTTTTTATTCCACAACCTTTACTTCTTGTAATTTTATGTAATTATTCGTATTTTTATTTAATTTTTTCCATTTAGCATAACTGATGAACTACACTACTATTTTAATTTTTGAATTAAAGTGGAATTTTATTATTGAATGAGGTCATAGACTCATATTTTCTTGTCTTTTGAATGAGGCGATAAACTCATATTTCATTTAGCATAACTGATTCACTGCTCATGTCGTAGGCATATGCCCTCATGTTACGTTGATTGATAACTTCCGAACATGATAGACATCAACACATTATAGAATCATAAAAATTATATAATTCTTATGCATCGACCCTAGTTAACAACAACTTAAGCTATCAAGACGAATTAATGATGTGGTCTTGCACCTCTATGTTACACTAATTTGATAACTTGTGCATCATTATTGATATTTGTTATTAATTTGTCCTTTAATTTTTATTATATTTAAATAAATTTAAGTTCTATTTAAATATAATTTGAAAATGTTTCAATACCGATAGTCAAAATTCAAAACACTTTAAACATGGTAGACATCCACATATTATAAAAATCATATTTTTCTTATGTTTTGATCCTAAACTCAAGAGAATGAAACATTATTGCTGTTGTCTTACGTCCTTATGTTGCACCGATTTTATTATTTGCAAATCATAACTTATATTTATTATTAATATGACCTCTAATTAAGTAATACTACATTTAAATAAAAATTAAATTATATATTTAAATATAATTTGATATCAAAATTCAAATCACTTTAGACATGACAGATATTGAACGTTATAGAAATAATGAAAATCATAAATTTCACATGTGTCAACCATAGTTAACAACATGTCAAGATATCAAGATGAATTAATGTTTTAGTCTTGAACCTCAATGTTACACTAATTGATAATTTGTGAATCATTACTTATATTTGTATTAATATATACTCTAATTAAATTATTTTATTAATTATTATATTTAAATATACTGAAATTATATTTAAATATTTTTTTTAAGTCTAATTTGAAAATATTTCAATACTGACAATCAAAATTCAAAACACTTTAGATATAATAAACATTGACATATTATAAAAAATATATTGTTCATATTTATCGACCTTAGCTAATGTTCTAAAAAAACTGTGATAAACTTTAGAATTGAATTGACTTTTATATAATGATAAATTAATAAATTTATGTGATAAGTTCAAAATTAGTTAATCATTGATGAGCTTTTTCTAAAAATATTTTAAAGGATTATGATCAATACAGTACTAATCATTGATGAACTTTTCGAAAAATATTTTAAATAATTATGAGTAATCAATATATATATATATATATATATATATATATATATATATATATATATATAAAGAGGATTTTAGTCCATCCTATGTGGCACCTCCCAATGACCTCTATTATTATTTTTCTTTTTTCTCCTTTTTTGATTTTTTTCTCTTTATATTAATCAATCAATTTATTTAATAAATAAAAAATATCATATTTATTACATCTAATTATATATCATGAGTTACAAAAAGCCTCTATCTATTCATATTCTTTACTTAAATAACATGTCTCATTAACTTCCTTCTATCTAATTTTATGATTTACCAATCTATAAATAGCTTATTTTAAGAATTCATTTGCATTGCAATTGGATGATAGTTTCTTTCTGCGGTATTTTGCATTGATTCTAATGAGCAAGGACGTGACGTACTAGAGTTTATATTATATTTTCACAATTTTTATTCATAGTGCATTTTTTGGTGATGTATCGTTTCTTGCAGGAACGAAAAAGATCAAATGATGTACATACATATGAAAAGAAGATTAGGAGACGACTATGAAGAGAATTTAGGAGGACAAATATAGTATCATTACTGACCAATTAACATAAATATTTATTGGTTATGTTTTTTCTTTATTTTATTTAAATAGTATAAAATTAATATTTTATTAATTTGATTTTACGAAGAAAAATTATTTGATATTGCCTTTTCACTACTTAAAGCACGTTAAAGCAACAACTTGACATTGCTCCTCCTGCTTTGGTTATGGATTTTAAGGAAGAAAATAAGTAACACCATTACATGATTTTTGCTCATATCATATGTACTATAGTTTCTATATAGGCCAAACCCATCGATAGGACCTCAAAGTTGTTCCGAAAATTCACATAAGCCCCTAAATTAAGGCTTGTACCTATCAGGCACCTCAAGTGCTAAAATAGTAGAATAAAAAATATTTTACTTTTTTTAAATTAAAAAATTTGTATTTAAATTATTTTATTAACATAATTTTTAATTGTTATAATTTTTTAATTTAAAAAAGAAAGAAAAGCACCCCCACCCCCACCCCATTCATCGTCGTCTTCATCAATCCCCAACCCCATTCATCGTCGTCTTCATCAACCCCTCCCCCCCCAACCAAATCGTCTTCAACCCCCAACCCCATTCATCGTCGTCTTTATCAAACCCCCCCAGATCGTCGTCAACCGCCAACCCCCCTTCCCGTCATCATCGTCTCCTTCTTCAAGTTTAAAACACAAATAATTTATACCTAATCTTGCACATTTAGGTGGAAATTGAAGGATAGTGGTTCTACAATTCTTTAAGCATCTACTGAGAACCTCCATTGTAATGTAAAACAAGAATGGAGATATAAATCACAATTAATAGTTTTTAATTTAAAAAAAAGTAGTGGAAGAGCTGTTCATCATGAACATAGAATTGTTCATTGTTCATCATGATCTGTTCATCATAAATCTCCAGTTGTTCATTGTTCGAATCGAAATTGAATGAGCTGCATCACATTTCTAGATTTCGCAGCTATGACTTGGATAAAGTTATCAATGAACATAGAATTGTTTGTTGTTCTTTTTGTCAAGTTTTGATTAGGATTTTGTTGGATTTGCAGAATACTTGTAAAGGATGAATGTTATAGTATTAATGTCGTTGTTTGAATTCGCATGGCAGAAATACAGAAGCAATTATAAATTTTAAGTACGAGTGGCTCTAATGTCATTTGTGATGGACTATGCTGGGCTATAAATGTACAATATTCAAAAAATCAAACTTAATGTAAAAGGAGTCCTAATTCTTTGTTATCTCTTCATGAAAAAATTAGAAGAGCCTAACTTCGAATCGAGGATAATTTGAATTTCTGACTAGTATGTTTGAGTTGACTCTAAAATATTTATAAGTACTTCACCTCCCCGTCATTTCTTTTTCTCCCATGCAACCTCACTTTTCATTTTGGTCGTGACTAATTTTTGCACTTTCTTTCAATTTTTGCATGGATCTATCAACCAGTACTCAAAAAGAATTGTACTAAGTTTAGTACTTTTCTTTTTTAAAGATTCTACTTTTTTTTTTATTTTTTTTAAACAATTGAGTAATTTCTTTTTTTCTTTTTCAAATTATTTTGCATTCACCAACATTATTAAAATAACATACTATTTGTTTTGTTTAGTTTTAACTTATTTATACAATAAAATACAATATCATATACCTTTAATATAATATAATTGTTAAAGATATATATCTATATATAATAATGATACAGTTTCTATATTTACACATATTCTATATAATATTTATATCATTTTTATACAATTTTTAACTACAATTATTATTTAGATACATATTTTATACGACTCTATATAGTTTGTACATGCATTCTAAAATGTATCAATCTAGTGTAAGAGAGTATCAATTGAGCATATGGACACTACAAGTGTATCAATGTAGTATAAAAGTGTATTAATGTGGTATAAAAGAGTATCAATTGGGTATAGGGACTGCATGTGCTTGCATAGAATTTCCCTTCTCCTTTTTAAAAGTTTATCAATATAGTACAAAAGTGTATCAATTTGGTATAAAAGTGTATCAATTGATTATAAAGACTGCATGTCCTTTTCCCAAATTTTAATTATTTATGGCTCTAGGGAGATAGGCCCGCCTTTATAGTGCCCGGGAAAAAATAGATTTTCACAATTTTTTGTAACTTTTCGTGTAAAATAAGAAGACAAAAAATACTATAATAAATTCGAAGAGACTAAAATTAACAAAAACGATGCTTTAATGTTGTTTAAGAATAATAGTGTCTCACTCCTTACCGGTGCTATGGGTCCTTGAATTAAAAGGCACAAACAAGTTTTCCAATTAAGTGAGGGTCTTTCAAGTTTTAAAAATTAGATAAAAGGAACAAGATTTTTTTCATTTTTTTAAAAACATTTTCGTTGTAGCAACTTTGCACAATTGTTCGACAACTTTGCAAAGTTGTTCAACCACTCTCAAAGTTGTTCGACAACTATTCCAGTTGCTTAAGCGACTTTATATTTTTTAACTTAATAATATTGTGGGATCACTTATCCTTTTTTTAATTAAAGAATTGGTAGGGTATTTCAACTCATTTTTCTCCGTGCTATGTCAAAAGAAAAAATCCTAAAATTGTATCTGTGGTAATATTCATCTCTAATCGGGATTCTATTCTTTCTCTTCCAGATAAAACTCCTTCAACGCCTTCCTATTTTCCTCTTCTTCATTTTCTTTTTTGGATTTCTTTTGAAATTTCCATTTCGGTTGTTTCTCTCAGTATGTGCATCTTCTCTAATTTTTTCTCTAACGTTAATAAAGTTGTTCCTTTCATGTTTACTTTGTTTTTCATGTTTCTCTAAGGGAAACTAACCAGCGTCGTGGAAGATGACCCAAAGTTTTGCTCTGGTTTGCACGGGGCACACATTTGTTTCTCTGGATGAAGGCTACCTCAATCCATTTTTAGGTAGAGAAAATGATCAAATACCCCCCCAACCTTTACCCCAAATCCCAACTACACACTTATACTTTGAGAGGGTCCTATGAACCCCCTGAACTATTTTAAAATTAAATTATTACCCCCCGAACTATTTTAAAATGGAATATATACCCCTCTAAAAACTCATACTCAAATTTTATTTTGATTTGTGGTCTACACGCGCTGCCACGTGTCATGCCACGTAATTCCACATCATATATCATTTTTTTACTATAAAAAATTAATTCCACTTCATGCCACATCATCATCATCATCTTCTTCTTCCTCTTCTTCTTCTATTTTTCTTCTTGTTCTTCAATGGCATAATGAATCACATGGAATTCACACGATATGTAATCTTATCAAAATCAAATCAACAATTAATGTCCAAAAAATATTTGATTTTCACAAAATGGCGTCGCGACAGTGATGGCGCTAAAAAATTCAAAATTTCAGTGACTTTATTTTCCAATCTAAATTGATTCAACATTCTCACGTAATTCAAGTTCTTAGATGCCATTGAAGAAGAAGAAGAATAAAAAGAAATGTCATTGATGAGTTCTTGGATGCCATTGAAGAAGAAGAAGAAAAAAAAATTAATTGCCATTGATGGGTTCTTGGCTGCCATTGAAGAAGAAGAAGAAGAATTGAAGAAGAAGAAAAAAATTAATTGCCATTGATGGGTTCTTGGATGCCATTGAAGATGAAGAAGAAGAAGAAGAAGAAGAAGAAAAAGAAAGAAAAATAATAATGAAAATTATATATATTTATTTAAAGAAATATTAAAAATAAATTTTTAATAAAATATTTTCTTTCACTCTCTTTAAAGAGAGTGAAACACTCTCTCTTGCCATGTCAGCATTGGAGGGGTAATAAATTTATTTTAAAATAGTTCAGGGGGGTCATAGGACCTTCTCAAAGTATAAGTGTGTAGTTGAGATTTGGGGTAAAAGTTTGGGGTGTATTTGACCATTTTCTCTTTTTAGGTATATGAAGCAAAACATATACATTAGTGTTGTTGTCTTACGAAAAATACTCCATCATAAATACTTCTAAAAAACTTTAGTGAAGCATTTGGCGTGTCAGAAATTGTCTTTAAGGATATTTCACCCGATGTGAATGTATCCCTAGGATTCAACAAACTCTTCTAGCATCAAACAAGAAATCAGAAGCTAAGAAAAAAATCAATAAAATGAAAAACCAAGCCAGATAAAATGAGGAGGAAGAAGAAGAAGAATAAATCTCTTTATTTCACCACTAAACAAAAGCATAAGATGATATATTTATATGTCAAAGGTGAAATCTACCGATGTCCAATGATAGAAATTAAGATATAGAGTAAATGATAGTAAAGATTATTGTATTAAATTAGATTGGAATGTGGGGCAACTAAATATTTGACCAAAGTTGCCAACAAATACCTTGAAGAAAATTAAAGTCAATTTAATTGGGTGAAGAAGAAAACTGCCACAATTAGGATTTTAATCAAAATATTATTCATTTGAGATAAATTATTATTTTTATAACAATTTCCTACTAATTGTCTCAAAAAGAAAAACAAATAGAATAAAGTAAGAACTCTTGATGGGTTTTACATATATGAGTACAATGCCTAGAATTTGTTGTCTCGTAGATTACGAATCAGACCTAGATATGCTATATCTTGTTTTGATGATGATCAACTAACATTAAGGGACCAGGTCCCTGGGCCTTCATGTATTCAGTACAGTTGTCACTATCCTGCACAGTTTTGTCTGTTAGTGTAACAAACTGTGCAGGTGAGCTTGTACCTTTCAGGACACCTGACCCAATCATATTTCTACCCTAATAATTACCAATAATAAATAGAAAAAAATACTCCTCAATTCACCAGTTTTTGCAATCAGATTATTCAAAGAGAGAAATCGACGAAAACTCAAATATTGCTCAAGTTCCAATCTTTTGTGTGCAGAGATTGTGTGTCTTCCTGAGTCAAGTCTTG
Organism: Capsicum annuum; assembly: GCF_002878395.1. Classification (NCBI taxonomy): domain Eukaryota; kingdom Viridiplantae; phylum Streptophyta; class Magnoliopsida; order Solanales; family Solanaceae; genus Capsicum; species Capsicum annuum. Next base: position 624,251 of record NW_025893708.1, on the reverse strand, counting down.
GTCTGTAATTGAATTACTCGTGTTATAGGAATAATGCTTTTCTTGTGTTCTTGAGAGTTCTTAGGTAGAGTTACCTGAGTGTGATATTGGTGAATTAATCAATATTGTGGTGAGTTCTTGGCAGAGTTGTCAAGCTAGGTTTGTAATAGAAGTATTGCAAACTAGTGGAGCCTAAAGTTAAGTTCCCATTTGAGTTTGTAATCAAGAGTTTGATTATAGTGGATTGTTGAGTACTTGTGAGGGCAAGCTGTGGTTTTTCCTTCCTTGAGCAAGGAAGTTTCCACGTAAATCTTAGTGTTCTTTAATTTCCAGCAAAATGTTAGTTTCCCATTACTTTACTATTTGATTGCTGTGTCTGACTCTAAGGAACCTTGTCACGACCCGAATCAGGGCCTGACCATGACGGGCATCTCAAGTCCCACATGGACTGGAGACCACCCCTTTTGCACCTAACCAAACAACATGATATCCATAATGTCGGATGAATTCCAAACATATAACAAGATAAATTTAAGGAATCAAAGATACTTCTATGATTAATGACCAACAGCTGGCCAAAACAACTAACCAACATCACCTAAGTGTATAGTAATCCAACAAAGCCTTATAAACAATGATCCAAAAACCATTCTTGGTCGGGACATGCCCCCGACTCTGACAGATGACAATGATAATATTGATGATAATGAAAAATATCAACTCAAATCTAAAACTGGAAGCTGGTGAAATGCCAAAGCCTTTCGGAGGATGGAAGCTCACCACTTCAGTACAACAAACTGACGGATCGAGGCAACCAACCTAAATCTATACAGAAAAGCAGAAGTAGCTTCAGTGCCTGCATTGCATGGGGATACAGGGTCCGGAGACGGTTAGTGCGGTGAACACTAGCATAAAACTCAGGGATAAGTATAACATAATATCATGATCAACAGTTTCAAATCATTCAAATCCAATGCACATAATCAAATACATACATACATACATACATATATACATACATATATACATAAATATATACATACATACATACATATATACATATATACATATATATATACATACATATATATATATATATATGTATATACATACATACATACATACATATATATATAGCCTAGATAGGGAACAAGGCTTAAAATCCATTTTAAAACTTTAGCCTGGATTGTGTAGCTCAACTGTCATAACATACAAGGCACTCACGGTCTATATGGGTCCAACTCTCCCCCAATTGGTAGGGCCCCTGTACGTATGGCTGTACGAACTAAAAGGTATATATATGCACTATGAGGGATTCAAACCTCCTAGCATATCAAAGTGACACGAGCACCAAATCATGTACTATAATGTGGGGTACTCGAACCTCCCAATCCTATGATAATAATATTTAGGGGACTCGAACCCTCCGATCATATAGACCCCCGCATCGACAATCGCGATTTCCAGTGTGGGTCCTTCAAGACCACCACTTTCACGACTCAACTACACAACCCTTAGTAAATTCCAATTAAAAACATTTATCACACATTCATATTCATTGAACCATATTTCACATTAAGGCATACATTATTGGTATCGTCATACCAACTACACTTGTAAGGTAACAACAACATGCCAAAACAATTACATCACTTGGGGAAATTCCCAACCCCTTGATTCAATTATGCAAGAGCTCATGTAAATACATAATCCACAAGGTTCAATTCAAAACCATTACGCCTCCTTAGCTTTTCACATTATGCAAAACTACAAGAATAGTTCAGTATGCATACTTTTCATATTCAAACGAATTTCACAATATGGGGTTGAGGTTATAACCACTTCAAAAGTCATAAGTTTAGGAAAATCACAATTCCTTTGTTTATTCACATACCTATGCACCCACAAGTTCAAAACCATAATTAAAGCATGAATAATCACATGTAAACCCTGGGAAACATTGTTCAATCGATAAGCATTCAAAACCCTCAACCCTTGTTCCAAAACCAACATCAATAACTTATGAATAATCCTTTAAAATATATTATTTTAACAAATTAACAATGAGAGAAGAGTGACATGCCTGAAATACTAAGTTTCATGGAAAAAATTGTAACCCTTGAGCCGTTGGATGACCTACTTCTTGGAAACCCTAAGATGGTTACTTGAGAGAATTTGAGAGAGCTTGGAAGTGTTTGATAACGTGATGAATGATAAATAACCCCCCTTAAGTGCTTTATGAACATGGGGTTTTAATTGGGTGAGAAGAAAATTGTCCAAAGTGCCCTCAAATTAAAAGCTAAAATTTAGTAGTCAATGACTACGGGTCACCATACAACTCGTATAGACTCATTACGACTCGTCACCCTGAGTCGTAGCCAAGATAGTTCCCAGGATACCCACACACTGTTGACCCTACGACTTAACTAGTACTACTCGTAATGGGACCCTACGACTCGTAGGGTCTAGTCGTAGTCAACATAGAAACCAATTGGGATATTTACTGGACACCTTACGATTTGCACCCAATGACTCGTAACAAGTCCTTACGACTCTTAGACACTCGTACTCAGAGAAGAATGTTGCCATATACTTTGATTTGAAATTAAAGACACCAAGGAAATCACAACTTCCTTTAACAAAGACAAAAAATAAGAATGTTAAGGAATACACATACCTCAAGCATGATTATTGGGAATGAGGAACAAGAATGGATATTTGGACTTCATGTCCTCCTTGGCTTCCTAAGTAGCTTCCTCAACCATTTGGTTTTTCCAAAGAACCTTTATTGAATCCACATCCTTTGTCCGCAATCGATGGACTTACCGATCTAAAATCTCAATTGGGACCTCCTTGTAGGACAAGGAATTCGAAATATCCTCCCCTCCTTAGGGAATGACCATCGAAGGATCACCAATACACTTTCTCAACATTGAAACATGAAACATCAAATGAATGGAGCTTAAGATAGAAGGTAACTCTAACTCATAAGCGACATTACCAACCCTTTTTACAACCAAGCACGGACTGACATAATGGGGACTAAGCTTTCCTTTCTTGACAAACCGCATCACTACCTTCATGGAAGACACCTTTAAGAATACCCAATCCCAACACTGAACTCCAACTCCCTTAGTCTTACATCTATATAGGACTTTTGGTGACTTTGGGAAGCCTCAAGTCTATCCACAATCACCTTTATCTTCTCCACGGCTTGGTGAACCAAATCAAGGCCAAATATCTTATTTATACCAACCTCAAACCATCCAATAGAATATCTAAACCTCCTACCATATAAGGCCTCAAATGGAGCCATACCAATGCTAGAGTGGTAACTGTTGTTGTAGGCAAATTCTATGAGAGGCATATGGTCAACCCAACTACCACCAAAATCAAATACATAAGCCCGAAGCTTATCTTCTAAGACCTAAATTGTCCTTTTTGTTTGCCCATCCGTCTACGGATGGAAGACAGTACTAAGGGTTACCTTTGTCCCCAAACCTCGCTGAAATGACCTCTAGAAGTGAGATGAGAACTGGGTACCTAGATTAGATGTGATGGAAACTGGAGTACCATGCAACTTCATGATCTCCTCAATGAACATCATGGCATAATCCTCATAAGATAAATTAGTCCTCACTAGTGAGAAATGAGGAGACTTAGTCATCCTATCCACAAGCACCCAAATCGAATCAAACTGCTGGCGAGACCGCGGAAGACCTATAACAAAATCCTTATGAATTAGCTCTCATTATCATACCTATTGAAACTACCCGAACCAGGGCCTAATTATGTCGGGTGCCTCAAGTCCAACTGGGATCGGAGACCACCCCCAATACCCAACCATAACCACCCTGCACTCTATGTCAGATGAATTTTAAACATATAAGGAGATGAATAATAATGATCCAAGGACAATAATAAAAGTCTATAACCAAAATCCAGCAACCTCAATCAAATATCCAACAAGTGTCAACCATAGTTCCAATACTAATACAAGACTGACACTAATACCGGCACTGCCTATGCCCATAGTAGTCACACAAACCTTTTAACCAAAAACAAAGAACATCTAGTCGGAACATGCCCCCGATCATAGCCAAACGAAAGTCCAAGAAACAAAACAATGTAAAGAAGTTCATAGCATGAAATAGAGTCTTTCAGAGTATGGAAAGAGGAGGAGTAGTATGGCCAATTCCTGCATTGCATGGGGACACAACACCCGAAGACGGTTAGCGTGTTGAATACTAGCATGTACTCAGGAATAAGGATAAAATAATGCCATTATTCAAAACCAAAGTAAATAACCATGTGCAATCATATACATATACACATATATACCATGTTAAGAAAAGGATCGGGTTTAGCATGTATTTAAAATCTTTACCTATGCCGTGTAACTTTACTGTTATAAATCATACACGGGCTATGTAGGTCTAGTGTTACCCCCTGAACGGGCTCTAGTGTATATAGCCGCACGAACTAGAGATATCAAAGGAGTCGGGGATTCCCGTGTACCCTTCGCCCTCTATGATACATATATACAAGTATAAACTTAGGGGATTCTCATGTACCCCACAAGTATATGGTCACCATAACCAGCTCTTATGTCAGCAAATATGAGTTTCTAGTGTCCCTCCATTGGACTCAAACCTTCACGGTGAGCTATCATAACCTGCCATTTTCACCTAATTAAAACCTTTCGCATATAACCAACCCACCAATTCCAGAAGTTAATTATAAAGGCATTATGAAGTGGTATCATCATACCGACTATAGCTTGCAAGCAATGTCATTAGCCAACACTTAGGGGATTCCCATGCACCCCACAAGATTTTGAATTAAACTAAAACCGTGGCCATCAAGGCCTTTCTAAGCAATTTAAAATCAACCATACCAATTTAGGTTCCATTACCATTTATGTAATGCAAAGGTGTCAAGATTAGTCAAACTATGTGACAAAATCATCTCATTGGCATTTTAACAAACATGTTGAAGACATATAGTTTCCAAAAGAAAAACCAAGTATCAATTGACCATTACCCTGAAACCATATGTTTAAACCATAATTATAACATGAACAATCATAAGTAAAATATGGGAAAACATTATCCAACCATAAACAACCAAAAACCCCCAACATCTATTTCAAACCAAAACTATGCCACAATAATACTATGAAAACCATTAACTAAAACATAATTTTAGTTGAACTAACAATGAGGAAGGAGTAACATGATTGAGTTATGAAGATTCACAGAGATATTTCGATCCTTAAGCCTCTAGATGACCACCTTGATGAAACCCTAGCCTAATCTTCTTGAGAGGTTTTTAGAAAGTGTTTATCAAATGTCTTGATCTTCTAAAGTGAAGAATGAAAGGCCAAAAAGTGTTATAAGACGTGGGGTCTTAATGGATTGGGGTGGGAATTATTAAAAATACCCTCAGCTTAAAAGTTGTAAAAGACTCGTAGGAGGGTACGATTGGACCCCTCCACCCGTACCCACATTTTCACTCGTACCTTGATAAAAAAGTTAGACATCACATTCTATCCACCATATGACTCCTTAGCCTAACTCTTACCCTAACCATACGACTAGTACCATTCAAGTCGTACCCTAAGCAGAAACATCTAAGCTAGATACTGGAAAATATACAGTTTGGACCCTATCTCTCGTATCATGTACATACAACTCATATGGAGTTTTCTCGTACCAAGAACAAAACTTGGCCAATGTGACACTGACCAACACACGACTAGGGTCATAGGACCATATCCACACCATACAAGTGGTATGGTATAATTTGTATGATGCACAGAAGGTTCAAGATTCAGGAAATTTTGCAAGGGCCAAAGTTTGGGGTGTTTCAGTCTCCCCCATTAGGATCATTCGTCCTCAAATGATGGGATAAGGCATTACAAGCACGATTAAACCCCCAAATGTCTCTAACCTTACCTTTACGACAAAAACAACATGCCGAGGAATTCACAATCCACCATTAACGAAGATAGAAAACAAATATGTCAAGAACTAACACATACCTAAAGCACGATTTTCTAAAATCAGAAATAGGAATGGATACTTGGACTTCATGTCCTCCTTGGCTTCCCATGTAGCTTCCTCAAACTTTTGATTCCGCCATAAAACCTTCACTGAAGCCACATCTTTTATTTGTAACTGACGAACTTGCCGATCCAAGATCCTCACCAGGACCTCCTTATAGGATAAGGAATCTGAAATACCAATGTTCTCCAAGGGTACAACCAATAAAGGATCACCCATGTATTTCTGCAACATAAACACATGGAATATTGAATGAATAATACTCATGCTAGAGGGCAATTCCAATTCACATGCAACACTACCAATCGTTATCAAAACCAAATATAGACCAACATACCGAAGATAGAGCTTCCCCTTCTTCCCAAACCGCATTACTCCCTTCATGGGAGATACCTTTAAGAACACCTAATATCTAACTTTAAACTCCAAGTCCCTCCTCCTTAAGTTCGTATAGGACTTTTGGTGACTTTGGGCGGTCTTAAGCCTATCTCGAATTACATTCACCTTGTCCATGGCTTGGTGAACCAAGTCCGGGCGAAATATATCCACTTCACCAACCTTGAACCACCCAATTGGAGACCTACATCTCCTACCATATAAGGCTTCAAATGGAGCCATCTAAATGCTAGAGTGGTAGCTATTATTATAGGTAAACTCCACAAGAGGTAAATGCTCAACCCAATTACCACCATAGTCAATCACATAAGCATGAAGTATATCCTCTAATATTAGAATAGTCCTTTCTGCTTTCCCATATGACTGTGGGTGAAAAGCTGTATTAAAAGTGAGAGAAAAACTACGTACCAAGATTAAAGATGATAGAAACAGGCACCTTATGCAACTTCACAATCTCTTGGAGGTACAACCTTGCATAATCCTCAGCCGAGAAATTAGTCCTCATCGGCAAAAAGTAAGCCAACTTTGTCATCCTATCCACGATGACCCAAACCAAATTAAATTTTTTCTGAGACTGAGGAAGATCGGTAATGAAATCTATGTTGATCACGTCCCACATCTACTCTGGCAACTCAATTTCTTGATATAATCCTCCTGGTCTCATGTGCTTAATTTTCACTTGTTGATACACCATGTACTTGGACATAAAATTTGCCATATCCCTCCTTATATTGTTCCACCAATACATCTCCTTAAGTTCATGATACATTTTTGTCGAACAAGGATGAACAATATAGTGCGACCCATGCACCTCAGCCAAGATCCTTTCTTATAAACCATCAACGTCAGGAACACATAATATCCCTTGTTACCGCAAAGTACCATCACCACTAATCTCATATTTTGCCCACTTACATCACCCTTGTTCCTCATCAAGGCTGGATCTAACATTTGTTTCTCCTTAATTTCAGCACCAAGACAACCGCGCCACCTCCTGTACAAAAATGCCACCATCCTCAGAGTCCAAAGGGAAAGCTTCAAGGTTAGACAAACGACAAATGTGCTTCACCATCTCTTGCTTCTCTTTATCCATATGAGCTAGACTCCCTATGGATAACCTGTTAAGAGCATTAACAACCATGCTAGCTTTACCTTGATGGTAGTGAAGACTCATGTCATAATTATTGAGCATCTCAAACTATCTTATTTGCTCGAGGTTAAGCTCTTTCTGAGTAAACATATATTGCAGGCTTTTATGATTAAAAAAGATGTCCACATGTACTCCATACAAATAGTGACGCCAGATTTTTAATGCAAACACCACCGCTAACAATTCCAAATCATGATTTGGATAGTTCTTCTCATGTACCTTCAACTGTCTAGAGGCATAAGCAATCACCTTGCCATGATGCATCAAAACACAACCTAAACCAACCCGGGGCGCATCATAATAGACCACTAAACCCTTGGTACCCTCAGGTAGAGTCAAGACTAGAGCTGAAGTCAACTTATTTTTTAACTTCTCAAAGCTACCTTGGTAAATATCCGACCACAAGAACCTTACCTTCTTCTGAGTCAATTTGGTAAATGGAGCAGCAATAGATGAAAAACTTTCCACGAACCTCCTATAATACTTGGATAAACCCTAAAAGCTTTGAATATCGATTGGAGTCGTGGCTCTAGGCCACTTTTTAACTATAACCACCTTCTAAGGATCCACCATGATCCCTTCACTAGAAATGAAATGCCCTAGAAAAGTGACAACGTCCAACTAGAATTCATATTTTAAAATTTTGGCATACAACTGCTGCTCTTTTAGGGGATGCAACCCTACGCGAAGGTGATTAGCATGATCCACCCCACTCTTTGAGTACACCAAAATATTGTCTATGAATATAATGACGAACAAATCCAGAAACTGATGGCAGACCCTATTCATCAAATCCATGAATGCTGCTGGGGCATTGGTCAACCCAAAAGACATAACTAGAAACTCAAAATACCCATATCGAGTACGAAAAGCTGTCTTAGGGATATCTATCTCCCTAATCTTTAGATGATGATACCCAGACAGAAGATCAATCTTGGAGAAAAATTTAGCACCCTGCAACAGATGAAACAAATCATTTATCCTTAGAAGAGGGTATTATTGCTTACTGTTACCTTATTTATCTGCCGGTAATCAATGCACATTCAAATGGAACCATCCTTTCTATGCATAAATAACACCGGTGCACCCTACAGGGACATACTAGGATGAATGAAATCCTTTTCTAAAAGATCCTTGAGTTGCTCCTTCAACTCAGCTGGAGCCATTCTATACGGAGGAATAAAAATTGGACAAGTATCTAGAACAAGATCAATCCCAAACTCAATCTCCCTATCAGGAGGAACTTTATAAAGGTCATCAGGGAGGACCTCAGGAAATTTATCCACCACTGGGATGGAATGTAAAGAAAGACCCTCCGAGTTAGAATCTTTAACTTGGACTAGATGATAGAGATACCCCTTGGAGATTAATCTCCATGCACTAAGCTACAATTTGAACTTCCTCTTTGGAGCTAGGGAACCACCCTTCCATTCAACAATCGGCTCATTAAGGAATTTAAAGACAACCTTATGGGTTCGACAGTCTAAAGATGCATAGCACAAGTACAACTAATCTATCCCCAGTATGGCATCAAGATCCACCATGTCTAATTCAAATAGATCCACCAAAGTTTCTTTACTACCAATAGATACCATACCCCCTATAGACTCTTCTAGCAATCTAAGAGTCACCTACCGGGGTAAAAGTAAAAAAATAGTCCAAAATATACTCTGGATCAAAACCAAAATACACAGCCATGAATGGTGTCACATAAGAAAAAGTGGACCCTAGATCAAGTAAATTGTACGCATCATGAGAAAAGAGTTTCAACATACCAGTCATGACATCAAGGATGCCTCAGACTCCTAAAGAGTAGTGCAAGCATAAAGATGGTTTTGATCAGTGTCGAAGCCAGATGGTGCACCCTTTGGTATCAAAAATGAAGAAGAGGCAACCAAAACCTTGTTTGGCCCAGTGGAAACCTTACCAATATGACAATTTCTAACCCATATGCCCTGGCTGACCATAATTAAAGCACCTGTCCCTTCCCTCATTACAAAAACTGTAATGCAAACAACCATAAAATCTATAGAGAGTATAGGATAAAGATGACTAGGCCCTACTTTCCTGAGATTAGGCACCCTGTGTCCTAAAATTACTGCCACCATAGAAATTCCTATCACCCGTCAGCTTTGGGTAGGTAGCACTAGCCTTTGAATATGACCCAGAATTTCCCCAGTTCTTCTTATGCCACTTACCATCATCCCTGCCACTCTACTGTTGGCCACCACCCTACTTAGAAAATCTAAACTTCTTTCCCTGCCTCTCTCCTAACTCAGTTGATTTTTCTTTTTTTTTCTCAACCTACAGTATATATACCACTAACCTAGAGATATCCCTCCATCAGACTCACGATGAGCTATTACAACCCGTCATTTTTGTCCAATTAAAAACTTTAGCATATAACTAACCCACCAATTCCAAAATTTAATTACCAAGGCATTATGAAGTGGTATCGTCATACCGACTATAGCTTGCAAGCAATGTCATTAGCCAACACTTAGGGGATTCCCATGTACCCCACAAGATTTTGAATTAAACTAAAAACATAGACATCAAGGCCTTTGTAAGATATTTAAAATCAACCATACCAATTTAGGTTCCATTACTATTTATGCAATGCAAAGGTGTCAAGATTAGTCAAACTATGAGAAAAAAAATCATCTCATTGGCATTTTAACAAACATATTGAGGGCATATATTTTCCAAAAGAAAAACCAAGTATCAATTGACCATTCCCATGCAACCATATGTTCAAACCATAATTATAACATGAAAAACCATAAGTAAAACATGGAAAACATTATCCAACCAAACAACCAACCCCCCCCAAAATCCATTTCAAACCAAAACCATGCCACAATAATACCATAAAAACTATTCATTAAAACATGCTTTTAGTTGAACTAATAATGAGGAAAGAGTAACATTCCTGAGTTACAAAGATTCACGGAGATTTTTTGATCCTTAAGCCTTTAGATGACTACCTTGATGAAACCCTAGCCTAATCTTCTTGAGAGATTTTTAGAGAACGTTTAGGGAATACTTTGATCTTCTAAAGTGAAGAATGAAAGGCCAAAAATTATTATAAGATGTGGGGTCTTAAGGGCTTGGGGTGAAAATTGTCTAAAATACCCTCAACTTAAAAGCTGTAGAAGGCTGCAGGAGGGTACGGTTAGACTCCTCCACTCGTACCCACATCATACGAGTGGTATCTTCCATTCGTACCTTAATTAGAAAATTGGACATAACATTCTGTCCAAAATACAAGTCCTTAGCCAAACTTGTACCCTAACCATATGACTAGTACCATTCAAGTCGTACCCTAAAAAGAAACATCTAGGATAGACACTGGATAATATACGGTTTAGACCCTACCTCTTGTATCATGTACATACGACTCGTATGGAGTCTTCTCATACCAAGAATGACACTTGGCCAATGTGACACTGATCAACATACGACTAGGGTCCTAGACCCGTATCCACACCATATGAGTGGTATGGTGTAAGTCATATGATGCACAGAAGGTTCAAGATTTAGGAAATTTTGCAAGGGCCAAAGTTTTAGGGTGTTTCACTGATAGCTTAATCTCTTGAGTCAACCCATCGGTCCTCAAGTGCTCCACCTTTACTTGCTGATATACTATGCACTTAGCGACAAAATTGGCCACATCCCGCTTCATATTATTCCACCAATAAATTTCCTTAAGATCATGATACATTTTTATCAAACAAGATGAATAATATAACGTGACTCATAAACTAAAACCAAAATTCTTTCTCGCAACCTATCAACATCGAGAACACATAGTATACCTTTATATCTTAAGATTCTATCACCACCAATCTCAAAAACTACCACTTTCTGCCTACCTACATCATTCTTGATTTGCATCAAAATAAGATCTAACATTTTCTTTTCCTTTACTTCAGCACCAAGAGATGACTTTGCCACCTCTTAAAAATCACACCACCATCCTTGGAATCCAAGATAAGAACTCTGAGATTATCCAAATGGTGAATATCCTTTACCAAATACCGCTTCTCCTCATATGTATGAGACAAACTTCCTGTGGATACTTGGTTGATAGTAAAGACTAATATGATGGTCCTTGAACCACTTAAGCCATCCCCTTTGCTTGAGATTCAATTCTTTCTTTAGTGAACACATATTGCAGGCTCTTATGATCAGAATAAATATCAACATGGACCCCATACAAATAATGCCGCCAGATCTTTATTACAAACACCATAACTAACAAATCAAAATCATGAGTCAAATAACTCTTCTCATAAACTTTTAACTATTTAGAAGCATAAGCAACCACCTTGCCATGCTACATCAACAAACAACCCAATCCCCCGGGATGCATCATAATAGACAACAAAACCATCAGTGCCCTCAGGCAAAGCCAAAATTGGAGCCGAAGTCAACCTATCCTTCAACTTCTTGAAACTACCCTCATATGTATCAGATCAAAAGAAATTCACCTTCATCTAAGTCAACTTAGTCAATTGGCAGCGATAGAAGATAAACTTTCCACAAACCTTCTATAGAAGCCGACTAATAGAAGAAGCTCCAAATATCAATGGTGGGCCTAAGATACTTATTAACCACCATAATCTTTTGTGGATCCACCATGTTCCCCTCACTAGAAACAACATGACCCAGGTAAGTGACAATATTCAACCAGAACTCACAATTAGAGAACTTAGCATACAAATGCTGATTTTTTAGGGTCTGCAACACAAGGAAAAGGTAATCAACATAATACATCTCACTCTTAAAATACATCAAAATATCATCAATAAAGACAATGACAAAAAAGTCTAGAAACTGACAAAAACCTAATTCATAATATCCATAAATATTGCTGGAGCATTAGTTAAGCCACATGACATCACTAAAAACTTAAAATGATTGTACCGAGTTCAAAAAGCAGTTTTAGGGATATGCGCCTCCCTAATATTCAACTGATGGTACCTAGATCAAAGATCAATCTTAGAAAAGAACTTAGCGCTATGAAGTTAATCAAAGAGATCATCAATCCTCAGAAGCAGATACTTATTCTTTATGGCCACCTTATTCAATTGGCGGTAATCAATACACATATAAAGGGAACAATCCTTCTTACACATGAAGAGCACAGGAGAACTCTATGAAGATACACTAGGACAGATAAAACCCTTATCCAGAAGATCGTTCAACTGCTCTTTAAGTTCTTTTAACTCAGTTGGAGCCATCATATAAGAAGGAGTAAAAATAGAATGACAATCCAAAAGAAGATCAATCCCAAAATAAATTTCCTTATTGGGAGGAATAATAGGAAGATCATCAAAAAACATCTCGAGAAATTCACAGAACACAGGGACAATTTGCAAAGAAGGACCTTCAGATCTAGAATCCTTAATATGCATGAGGTGATAGAGGCACCCTTTAGAAACCAATTTTTAGGCTCTAAGATATGAAATAAAACTTTCCTTAGGTACTAGGTAAATGCCTTCCCATTCGATCACTAGCTCATTTGGGAAATGGAAATGAACCCTTCGAGCTTGACAATCAAGATACCCATAGCATGAATGCAACCAATTCATCCCTAAAATCATATCAAAGTCTAATATGTCCAATTATATTCGATCCACTAAGGTATCCCTACCATGGTCCAACATCACACAATCCCTATAGACCCTTCTAGACACAATGGAGTCACCTATTGGGGTGGACACCCATAAAGGGTCCGAAATACACTCAGAATCAAAACCAAAATAAATAGCCACATAAAGAGTCATATAAGAGAGGGTAGACATGGTATCAAGGAGACAATATAAATTACAAGAGAAGAGTTTGAGTGTACCAGTAATGACATCAAGAGATGCTTCAGAGTCCTAGTGGGTGGCAAAAACATACAAAGGGTTTCATCCAGCACTGGAATCTTATTTGACCTAGAAGCAAACTTAGAAGGACAATGGCAAGAAATTTAAAAACTTTTAAAATGGATGAACCTATTAGAAATCTAAAAACTCTTGAACTCAAGAAGCAACAAGGGCAAGAGAAGAAGGAAGAAAAAAGAGAAAAATATATGGCATTAAAGGCTTCAAAATTTAATTCAAGTGAAGAAGACATTGATGCTGCCTATTTGGAAAAAAGGATTCTTAGAGCTATGAAGAAAAGTGGCCAGTTTCAAAGAAGAGGAAGTAGCAGTAAGAATGAAGGCACTATTAAAGTTATTACAAATTTGGAAGTCTTGAGCACTTCATTAAGGACTGTCCAATGCACAAAATAGGTTATCAGGAATATCTCAAGATTGAAGGTGACAAAAGAAAGAACAAGGACCAACTGCCTGTAAAATTAATAAGAAAGTCTGCAGCTGGTTATGCAGCGATGCATGCCCAAGCAGTGTGGGGAGATTCCTTCAGTGAATCTGATAAAGCTAAAAAGGTTGAAGATGTATCTATGCTGGTTGTGGAGGGTGTGAAGTTACATATGATTCCTTGTTTTCTCTCAAGGAAAACACTAAAGATGAAGAAGAAAATTAGGTAACTCTTTATGAGATTAAGGAAAATTTAGATAACTATTCTGCTAGAAAGATAAAAAAGCTAGCAAATGTGTTGATTGATTCTGTGTGTAAACTAACTTCTAATAAAAATGCTCTAGAAGAAAAAGTAGAGAATTAGGAGCTTGAATTAATTACTTTAACTCTCCAAATATCAGAAACAAAGGAACAGTTTGCTAAGTTGAAATCTTAAAATTTGGGTTTAGTAAGTCAACTGGTGAAAGTAAATAATTCCGATAATAAAGGGAAGAAAAAAGCTTTAAGAATTCAAATTGAGCTTGATGAAAAATTGAGGGATTCTCAAAAGTAACTTATAACTGCCCTCCATAAGAATGAATTTAGAAAGGGACCTGGTCCATATAAGGGAAGAACTTAACATATCACTAAAATGGACCACATCCTCTCAAATCCTTTCTAATTTAACTGGTTAGAGTATTAATAATGGTGAAGGGATTGGATATTAGTATCAAACCCAATCACTAGGGTCTTAAGGAAAAACTATTCATGGTATTAGAAATAGGGTCGATAAACCTTTATGTACTCATTGTTGAAGAGATGGACACTTGAGGAAAAACTATTAGTATTGACTTAGAGCTAGAATAGGTAGTACTAAATACATCCAGTAGGAGAACTATTATCCTAAGGGTTTTATGCCCTTGAAAAATATGAAGAATAACTCTATACCTAGATGGGCCAAAAAGGATTTCATCACACCTTTGTCTTCTTATACTCAAACTCAAGTGGGTTTCCAAACTAATAAATGACTATGTTTGTAGATAGAAGGAGGGGAATGCAGTCAGAATTGATTCATGGATATTAGATGTTTAAAGCATATGACAGCGAGGACTGACTATTTTCATTCTCTCAAAACACTTCAAGGTGGAGGTGTATCTTTTTAAAATGGTAAAAAGAGCTATATCCAAGGTGTGGAAAAGATTAGAAAATCACATGATCAAGCAATAGAAGATGTGTATTATGCGAATAGTCTCAAGTACAATCTTCTAAGTGTTTCTCAAACCTGTGAAAAAGGTAATAAGGTGAAGTTCTCAGCAGGTGGATGTGCTATGTCAAGCATGAAGTCTGGGAGAGTTATTCTCAAAGCCAAGAGGATAAAAAATATGTATGTGGCTGATTTGGACTCTGTGGCTAATGGAGTATTAACTTGTTTAAGTGTTAAGGTAATGATGCAGATTTATGGCACAAAAGACTGGGACATATAAGTTCCTCTTTCCTGAACAAGTTAATTTCAAAGGACCTGGTCTGTGGCATGCCAAAGCTGAAATTTCCGGACAACAAAGTTTGTAATGCCTGTTTAAAAGGCAAATAAACCAGGTCTTCCTTTAAGTTGAAGAAGCAGGTGAGTACTTCTAGACCCCTTGAGATGCTGTATATAGATCTATGTGGACCTGTTAAAGCCCAAAGTAGAGGAGGAAATAAGTATGTATTTGTTATTATGGATGACTACTACAGGATCACCTGGATAATGTTCTTAAGAACCAAGGATGATAACTATGAGGTTTTGGTTACTTTTTCCAAAAAAAATTGGTAAGATTGCTGAATTCAAATTTGATCATGGAACTGAATTTGAGAACTCCCAAGTTGTAGGATTCTATGCTGAAAATGGAATCAGTCATATCTTCTATGCTCCAAGGTCTTCAAAACAAAATAGAGTTATTGAAAGAAAGAACAAAACCCTCATTGGAAATTCATAGAATTTTCCACTCACTGCCCTGATTATGACTTGGCCTACGAGTCATAGGTATCCTGACAGGTCGTTAAGATGAGTCACAATAAAAATTAGTAATTAAGTGGCTAAGTTTTGCTTTGAGTATGAGTGTCTTACTATGAGACATAAGAACTTGTTATGAGTTGTTAGGTGTAAATCGTAGGGTGTCCAGTGTATACCCCAAATAGATTCTGTGTTGACTGCGACTAGACCCTATGATTCCTAGGGTCCCATTACAAGTCGTGTCATTGATTCGTAAGGTCAGCAGTGTATGGTGCCTTAGCGGTTTTTCCTTGGCTACGAATCCTTGTGATGAGTCATATAGTGACCCGTTGTCACTGAGGACTAAATTTTAGCTTCAAATAAAGGGGTACTTTGGATAATTCCCCTCTTATCCAATTAAGACCCCACATTCATAAGGCACTTTAGAGAGGTTATTCCTCATTCATAACTTACTCAACAGTTCAAAAAATTCTCTCATTCTCTCAAACCTCCATACTTAGGGTTTCAAAGAGGTAGATCATCCAAGGGATCTAGGGTTAAATTATTCCCATGAAACTTGATATTTCAGGCATGTGACTCTACTATTAAACTTAATATCTCTATTTCTTAAAAGTACATGGTTGTTTATGTGATTGAAAGTAAAAGTTTTGACATGATTTGAGGGTTTTGACATGAATGGTCAATTAATGGTTTTCCCATAGTTTTATTATCCATTACTTATGTTTTAGATATGGTTTTGAACTTGTGGGAACATGGTTATGGTGAATAAACTAAGGGATTGCGATTTTCCAAACTTATGACTTTTGAAGTGGTTTTAGTTATGAGAAATATGGGAATTTAACTATTCTAGAACTATTGCATTATAATATTGAATTGAACCTTGTGGGTTAGTGTTTTCAAAAGCTATTGCATAATTAAACCAAGAGGGGTTGTGAATTCCTCAAGTAATGAAATTATTTTGGTATGTTGATGATACCTTGCAAGTGTAGTTGGTATGATGATACCAACAATGTATGCCTAAATATTTATTATGGTTCAATGAATAGAATTGTGTGGTAATTTTTTTAATTGAAATTTAAAGAAGGTTGTGTAGCTGATCGTGAAAGTAGAGGTTCAAGAGACCAACACTGGAAACCACAGTTGCCAACTCGGGGGTCTATATGAATGGGTTGTTCGAGTTCCCCCATTATTATTCTCATATGATTGGGAGGTTTTAGTCCTCCACATTGTACTATATGAATTGGTGCTCGCGTCACCTTAATATACTAGGAGGTTCGAGTCCCCTGTAGTGCATATATATATCCTTTGGTTCGTACGGGGACACGCACTTGGGCACTACCAGCTGGGGGAGAGATGGGCCCATATAGCCCATGGGTGCTTTGTATGTTATGATGGTTGAGCTACACAACCTAGAATAAGGTTTTAAAATGCATGTTAAGTCTTGTTCCCTATACTCTCTCTCTTTCTCTCTCTCTCTCTCTATATATATATGACCCAACCAGACTCAGGGTCTTGTCGTAATGGGAATCCAAAGTTTAACCAGGATCAGGGACCACTCTCGATACCTGATGTTGGGTGTATTTATGCATTCTAGCGCTATTATTCTAGCTTATTTAGCCTTATTTTGAAGATAATGCTTATGCTATATGTGTTAATAACGATATAAATGAGCATTTATGTTTCCAATAATTTTTTTACAATGTTTAATGGTGGATTCACATGAGTTTTGATTCAATTTGAGCATTTATAGTTCAACCGAGAAAACTAGTGTAACTAGCTTGAGCTAGGTGTTTTTCTAGTCTATTGTGTTGCATTCTAAAGTGTTTTAATGAGTTACTAAGGTTTTTATTATGTATTTATATGTGAAACAACTTAGTTATAATGTTCAAGGGTCAATTGGATCAAGAAAAGAGTCAAAACAATAAGTTAAAGCTCAATGTGAATTTAGCCTATGCTTAGCTTGTGTTTCTAGTTCATTGTTGAGGATGTTGAGTTGTTTTGAGCTCTAAATTGTTCTATTTAATGATATATAATGCTTTTTTAATAGACTATGATGATATATGAAGTATTTAAAAGCTTCAAATTAAGTGGAAATAACTCAAAAAGGCTTGGAATGGATCACGGAAGCACAAACTGCAACTTGACACCAATTTGGATACCTGAAAAGTATTGGAAGAGTGTAGGTGTATGGGAATGAGTTTTGGCGTGTGCGACACATCAATGGATTCAGAAGTTACCCAAAATAGTGAAACAATGAGAATTCGATGCGTCACGTTGATTTACACAACCCAATAATTGATGCGGCACATCACTGGGTTCGCAGACGACCAAAAATAGTTTCCTTGTTCAACAAGGCATGGGCTATTTCTTCCACTATAAATAGGACTTTATTGACATTTTTTACTAACTTTTGGAAATCCTTGGAAGATATTGGAGGCTACACAACTTCTTTTTAGGGTTTTTATCATTCTTTTATTTTAGTTTATTTCATGGTTTGTATCATCAATCCAAGGGATTAGATGATGATTATCTCCATTAAAGGCTAACACTCCTATACGGGGTTAAGGCCACGATCATGATTACTTTTATTTTGAATTAATTTTGTTAATTTGCTTATCATTATTGGTTGTTTGTTTATTCTTGTTTTAACTATTTTAAGGATTAGCTACCCTTAGAATACATCAATTGTCAACCTTGTGATCTCGGGAGAGGGAATAGGGAGATAGAATGGGAATAAGCAAAGTATGGTTCTTGTTTCTTTATTAAATAAGGAATTTAAATTAGTATCTAGGATAGGGATAGACTTAGATGACTTACTTAATTCACACGTAGGATGATAACTTTAAAGAACTTAAGTAGACTATTATATCCTTGCTCAACGATATAGTTGTAAGGTTCAACTTAGGTAAAGTATTAGAGGTTGGGAAACCATGATCATGAAATTAACCCTACGAATCAACAATTAAGATAAGTGATTTAACGATTGATGTTCAATAATGTAGTATGATTGTTCGTAAGACTTAACCCTGGGTTTCTGTCCATAGATTGTCCTAAGTGATTACTTTTTCCACATTAGTTAAGTTTCTTTTTAGTTTACACTTCTTAAACCTCCCTATTTACTTTTTCTCAATTGTTAAACTAGAATTGGATAGGCGGCGAACGTAAGTCCCTATGAGATCGATACTTGGGCTTTCTTGAAGCCAGTTTACTACTTGATAAGACCACATACACTTGCGTGTGTGCTTGGGGGCCGTCAAGTTTTTGGCGCCATTGCCGGGGACTTGTTATTAGGAAACTATCTTATTTTTCGTTTTCCTATATTAAGTTGTAAATAGTTTTTGTTTAGTTTCTTTTATTTCTATTTTTCTCATACTGTTCTTGAGATGTCAGTCTAGGATAGGTGGTTTTCGAGTGATGCAATTCTTATTGTTTTTGTGGAGGACACCACTTTGTGACTTATTATCCAGATTTTTATGAAAGTGAGTGGATGAAACCTTCACAATATGATACGGATAATTCGAAGAAGTCTGAGTACTCGAAAACTGATATTATAGAAATTATTATAGAGCCACTGCTACCTTGTCTACAGTGGCTAAGCAAAGAAATATATGGGGAGGATATTAGCCAATGTGTGGAGCAAACACAAGAATCACAGCCACTCGATTGTCATCTTGATCTTGAGACTGAAATTGAGAAGGTGAATAAAAGTGAGTATGTAGTAGATTGTGTAAATTATGAAGTAGGATTGGTTGGGCCTCACTCGAAGAACTTTTCTACATTATGTTTAGATGATCTCTTGTCCGTGGAATCATTTAAAATAGTGGAATAATGTGAAGATGAGGAACAAGAATCCTATATTCTTGATTTTACACCGGATAAGCAACATAAAAACACACCTCACTTAAAGGCCGAGTGGTTTACCATGCACATTCCATTACTCGGTTCCTTAATTTTTGTACAACCTACCTATGATTGAGGAAAGAAGATGGATGCAATATTGGGGGTGAAATTTGTATCCTCAAGGTGGAGGAAAAATTTGATGGGTCCTGCCGTGACACTAAATTAGGCGCTTCTTGGGAGGCAACCCAAGCTAAGTTATATTTTCTTTTCAGTTTTTAATTTTTATTTCATGTAGTTTTTATTTTTGGTTGAGTCACAGGTTAATAGGAAGTCTGAGTACCATAAACTTGAGCTTGAAGCATGGCAAAGAATGAGTGTGAGGTCCCATGGATCTCCTTTATGTGAAGATGCTACTAGCTAGGCCTATAGGCCTCAGGGAGTATTTCTATCTTTTACTTTTAAATTCACTTTGGGGAAAAAGTATATTTTTAAATGTGGGGTGGAGAAATTCCTAATTTTCAACTCAATTTAAATTTTTTTAGGTTAGGAATAAGTGAGATATTCTTGTTGGTGCTATTTTTGATAACATGATGCAAGTGGGTTTGTTTGTAAAAGCATGTTGATTGATGTGAATTGCTATTTTTTAAACTACTAGGATCAAGTTTATGATTTTTTTCTTATTGGCTTAATTTTCAATTCATGCTATTGTTGGTTGGGAGTCTATGATGATTCTATTGAGTTGAGCATGTGCCATGTGTGTGTAAGATTTTTTTTTTTTTGTATATTCCTTGTTGCATGTGATGTCTAGAACTTGCCCAGCGTGTGTGTGAAATAAAATAAAGAATGTGGGTTTAGGAGATGATATAGGCATTTCTTTGATAGCCTTATTTTTTACCTTCTTTTTACCTAACCTTATGCATTGTCCTAGTTAACCCCCATTGAGCCTTTAGCTTTTTTGTTGGAAACCTCATAAGTAGCCTAATTCCCTTCTTTGATAGACCATACTTTGATCCAAAAAGCTCCTAAGTGCTTTAAAAAAAATAATTTAAGAAAGGAGTAGAGAAATTAAAGAAGAAAAAGGTGAAATTGTGCCCCAAGGTAATGGTTATTGGTGCATATTTAATGTGTGATGGATGGTTGTGATATAAATTATGCTAAAAATATTGCCATGATTGTGAAAAAGAGAAAAATTAATTCTTGTGGTAGTAAACTATGTGTCAACCAAGTGTTTGTGAAAATGCTTAAAAGAGATGGGGCAAAAATAAAAGAATGGGGTAGACAAAAAATGATGCACTTTGGTTGTTGATGAGTGATTTTAAATATTCAATGTATTGTATTAAAGCGCTTAGAGAGGTTAGTCACTATTTCCAAATAGTTTCTACCCGTCCCTTAGCCTACAATACAACCCAAAAAAGTCCTACTTGATCCTAAAATTTACATTCTACTATTAGTGGAGCATTACACTAAGGGAAAGCCTATGGTTCATTATGTGTAACTTGTGAATTCTTTGTGAGAGTGAGCGTAACTTGATTTGTATACCCATTGTGATAAATTGCATTATTGTGAGTGATTATGGTTAACTCTCTTATGGTGAGGGGAACATGTTTGATGAATATGATTCTTGTGATGTCTTTGATTGAGCAATATGCCTGACTTTGCCACTTGTGGAGTCCATTCTTGAGGCTAGGATATTTTAGAAGTAGGATTCTTGAGCTTACAATTGTGTATAACATGCTTTGTGTTGTAAACTTGTATTCCGTGTATTCATTGTAGTGCTATCTTGAATCTCTAACATGTAGTATAAGTTTGGAGTCTCTTCAGCTCATGGTGTTTGTAGTTAAGAGTTGTTCGAGGACGAACAAGGCTTTAAGTGTGGGGTGGTGATATTGGGTGTATTTATGCATTCTAGCGCTATTATTATAGCTTATTTAGCCTTATTTTTAAGATTATTCTTATGATATATGTGTTAATAATGATATAAATGAGAATTTTTGTGTCCAAGAATGTGTTTACAATGTTTAATGGTGGATTCACATGAGTTTTGATTCAATTTGAGCATTTAGAGTTCAACCAAGAAAACTAGTGTAACTAGCTTGAGCTAGGTGTTTTTCTAGTCTATTGTGTTAGGTTATAATGTGTTTTAATGAGTTACTAAGGTTGTTATTATGTATTTATATGTGAAACAACTTATTTATAATGTTCAAGGGTCAATTGGATCAAGAAAAGAGTCAAAACAATAAGTTGAAGCTCAATGTGAATTTAGCCTATGCTTAGCTCGTGTTTCTAGTTCATTGTTGAGGATGTTGTGTTGTTTTGAGCTCTAAATTGTTGTGTTTAATGCTATAGGATTCTTTTTTAATGGACTATGATGATATATGAAGGATTTACAAGCTTCAAATTAAGTGTAAATAACTCAAAAAGGCTTGGAATGGATCACGGAAGCACAAAACGTAGCTTGACGCCAATTTGGGTACCTGAAAAGTATTGGGAGAGTGTGGGCGCGTGACAAGGATTATTGGAGCGTGCGGCATATCAATGGATTTTTAAGGCACCCAAAATAGTGAATTAATGTGAATTTGACGCGTCAAATTGATTTACACAATGAGATAATTGACGCGACGCGTCACTGGGTTCACAGACGACCAAAAACTGTTTCCTTGTTCAACAAGGCATGGGCTGTTTCTTCCACTATAAATAGGACATTATTCACGTTTTTTTACTAACTCTTGGACATACTTGGAATATATTGGAGGCTACACAACTTCTTTTTAGGGTTTTTATCATTTTTTTATTTTAGTTTCTTTTATGGTTTGTATCATCAATCCAAGGGATTGGATGACAAATATCTCCATTAAAGGCTAAAACTCCTATCCGGGGTTAAGGCCATGATCATGATTACTTTAATTTTGAATTAAGTTTGTAAATTTGCTTATCATTATTTGTTGTTTGTTTATTCCCTTTTTAACTATTTTAAGGATTTGCTACCATTAAAATACATCAATGTCAACGTTGTGATCTCGGGAGAGGGAATAGGGAGATAGAATATAGGAATAAGCAAAGTATGGTTCTTGTTTCTTTATAAAATAAGGAATTTGAATTAGTATCTAGGATAGAGATATACTTAGATGCCTTACTTAATTCATACATAGGATGATAGCTTTAAAGAACTTAAGTAGACTATTACATCCCCGCTCAACAATATAGTTGTAAGGTTCAACTTAGGTAAAGGATTAGAGGTTAGGAAATCATGACCATGAAATTAACCCTGCGAATCAACAACCAAGATAAGTGATTTAATGATTGAAGTTCAATAACATAGTATGATTGTTCGTAAGCCTTAACCCTGGGTTTCTATCCATTGATTGTCCTAAGTCATTACTTTTTCCGCATTAGTTTAACTTCTTCTTAGTTTACAGTTCTTAATCCTCTGTATTTACTTTTTCTCATTTGTTAAACTAGAATTGGATAGGTGGTGAATGCAAGTCCCTTTGAGATTGTTACTTGGTCTTTCTTGAAGCCACTTTACTACTTGATAAGACCACGTACACTTGCGTGTGCACTTGGGTGCTGTCAATAAACAATCCAACCATCCAAATGTATACCCTGAGTCGGATGAATTTTGAACATATAATAAGTTAGCGTATTTGCGCAAACCCAGACTCTGGGATAGGTCAATGACCGTGACCGACCCAAATGAGTCTGATCGTCTTAAACCCAACCAATAACTATAACCAAACCAATATAAAAGCCAAGTTTCTTTCCATAACATAACATAAAAGGATGTAATAATCATAAATCCAGTTCAATGGTATCAACCCCAATACCAATGCCAATACTAAGGCTGACAATAATACCGATCCCGCCTATTCCAACCCATAGTAGCCACATTCGCCTCTGACTAAAAGAGAAAAAATATCCGGTTGGGACATGCCCCCAACCATAGCCAATACCAATATCTATAAAATAATCAAAGTATGTAAAGACATATATGACATGACATCAAATTA
Source organism: Capsicum annuum (assembly GCF_002878395.1). Lineage (NCBI taxonomy): Eukaryota > Viridiplantae > Streptophyta > Magnoliopsida > Solanales > Solanaceae > Capsicum > Capsicum annuum. The sequence goes on along the minus strand of NW_025893708.1, from coordinate 600,529 downwards.
TAGAAGCTCACCACTTCAATCTAATAGCTGATCCAAAATTCGATCACTGAGCAGGAGAAGTAGAATGATCGATTCCTACATCGCATGAGGATACAAGCGCCTGAAGATGGGTTAGCGGGTGAACGCTAGCATGAACTCAGGATAAGGATAAAATAATGCCATATAGTAAAATCAAGTAAACCAACCATATGCATACAAACCATATATATATATATAACGATATCGGGAAAGGGAGCCAGGTTTAGCATGTCTTTAAAACCATTAACCTGGGTATGCGTAGCTTAAGCGTCCTAAAACCACTCATGGGCTATATGGGTCCAGTGTAACCCTCTGAATGGGCCCTGATGCGTGTAGCCGCATAAATTGGAGATACCATAAGAGTAGGGGATTCCAAAGTACCCTTCGCTCTACATTATATATATGTACAGTGTACTTAGAGGATTCCCATGTACCTCATAGTATCATATATAGTCGCTATGATCAACCCTAATGTCAACAAATATGAGTTTACAGTGTCTGTCCTTTGGACTCGCACTTTCACAGTTAGCTATCAAACCCCGCCATTATTGCCCAATTAAAACTATTACCACCCAACCAAACCGTTATCCATTATTATTAACCAAGGCTATAAGTAGTGGTATCGTTATACCCACTATAGCTTGCAAGTAATGTCCTTAGCCAACCTTTTTATGTAAAGGGATTTCTTTGTACTCATAGATTACCTTATCAAGTTAACTTGCGAGAATTCGTGTACCCCACAAGTGTGCCATTATTAAGTTTGCTTGGGGAAATCCCTTGTACCCTACAAGTTTACTTAGGCGATTCCCTTGTGCCCCACAAAAAAGTTTAATTAACCATAACCACCAAACATTACCATTTAGCCATTCCAAACCATTTAACCAATTTATGCCATTTATGGTTCCATTACCAAGCCATACCATGCTATAGTTTCATTAAAAGTTCAATAATATAGTAAAAGCATTCTCATAGGCATTTTATCAAACATGTTTGGGGCATAGTGTTTCCAAAGCCAATTTCAATTACCAATTAACCATTTCCATGCAACCAATTGTCCAAACCAACATTAAAATATGTACTTACATAATTAAAGCATGGGAAAACTATAACCAAACATTAGATACCAAAACCCAACATATATTTGAAAACCCCAAAACCATACAATAATTATGCCATGAAAACTTTGTATAAAACATGCCTTTAGTTGGAACAAAAAATGAGGGAGAAGTAACATGCCTTAGATTCTGAAGATGATGGAGAGAAATCACCCGTACCAGCCCCAAATTGATCCTCTAAATGAAACCCTAGCCTTACTTTACCCAAGAGCCTTAGAGAGAGTTTCTAAGTGTTTAAGATTAGAATAATAGGGTAAATAATGTCCTAATAGAGTTATAAGTCATGGGGACTTAAGTGGATAAGTGGGGAAATGTCTAAATTATGACACGATCCGAACCAGGGCCTTCTCGTAATGGACAATCCTAAGCCCAACCAGGATCGAAAACTGCCCCCGTTACCCAATCCGACCACCAAATGCATAACTTGAGTCGGCTGATGTCTGAACATATAACAAGATAGCGTATTCACCAAGGCGGTGACTCTGGGATAAGTCTATATCCAAGACTAACCCAACCAAGTCCAACCACCATAATCCAACCCAAACCAATGCAGAAACCATCAGCCAATATATGAATATATATATATATATATATAACATAAACCATCCAAACTATAAACAAGTCCACAGTTGTCCATACAAAGCCTCTAGACCAACCAAAGAGTACCTAGTGGGGAAATGCCCCCAACCATAGCCAAAAACCAAAGCCTATGAAAGACAAGAGATATGTAAAGTAAACCATAACATGAAATTGATACCTTTCGAAATATGAAAGCTCTCTACTTCAATCCAACATCGACTGTCCCCAAATCCGATCACTAAGCAGGAGAAGTGGGTATACAACTACCCGAAGATGGGTTAGTAGGTGAACACTAGCATGCACTCAGGATAAGGATAACATAATACCACAGGTGAACACTAGCATGCACTCAGGATAAGCATAACATAATACCATTTATAAAACCTAGTAAAACAATCCATGATGCATACAACCATACATGTATATGTATATATATATATATATTTATAAGGCTCGTGCTAAGCCCGGGCCCAAACTCAAGTGAATTGATATTTTATGTAATAATAAAATTTAAAATAATATAAAATAATTATAATTTGCAAAGATCATAAAAAATGAAAAATATTAGCATTTTTATGAATTTATGAGCATACAATTTCTAATCACGTTAAATAAAAGCTCATATAAAATATTAATTTTGTTAAGACTATTTTAGTATTTTAAAGTAATTAAATAATCAATTTTGAGTAAAACATAACAAAAATGATTCAAAATTAAAGTTTTTGGGTCTTGTTGTTGGATAACTATTATCAAAATCTTGTATAAATAACATCATTGAAAGATGATTCATAAAGCATGAAGTAAAAGTAAAAAGTTAAATATTAAATATTTGACGTTTATATTTTGTAATTGAATTGATTAAATAATATGTAAATATGAGAAACAAAATATTATAACTAAATCTCCAAGAGTGATTTACCGATTTGTTAAACAACAGAGGAATTTGAATAGTTCACCTGATTGAGAGTTTGAATTTTTACTTTATTGATAAATATTTAATTTCTACATTGTAATCTCCTCCTTACTTCTTCTTCCTCTACTCCTAATTATTTTTTTCCAAAAAAAAAAAGAATTAGAAAATAGTTAAACAATAGAAATTACAAGAAAAAACTAAATAATAGTTTCTCATTTCATGACATATGCACCAAGTGTAAATGTCCATATGGCAAGAAAAAAGATAAAATTACTTCATCTTTATCATCCAATGTGTCAAAATTTTAGAGGATTAAAAATTAATTAAATTTACTAAAATAGCCTTGTGAGGACTACCAAAAATTGGTATTCTCTCTTATATATAATAAATAATATAACAATGCCGGGAAAGAGAACCAGGTTTAGCATGCCTTTAAAACCATTACCTGGGTTGTGTATCTGTCATCCTAAACCACCCAAGGGCTATATGGGTTAAGCTCCCCATGCTAAAAGGGCCCTAGTGCGTGTAGCCGCATGACCAGGGAAGAAGACTTTGGGATGACTAGTACATCCCCAAAAATATAGTGTGACATCGTGCACACGGTCACCAAGACCAACCTTATATCGACAAATATGAGTTTCTAATTTTGGTTCTCCCGGGACCTCCACCTTCCACGACTTTGATACACATCCCACCATTATTGCCCAATTAAAATCAATTTCCAAATAACCAAACCATTATGTAGTTATTAACCAAGGCCATCGATATTGATATCGTCATACCAATCTTTACTTGCAAGTATTATCCATAGCCAACCATGTATAGGTTTAAAGGGACTGGTAAGTGCCCTTCCATTTACCATATTAAACCACGTGGAGGAATTTCCATATTTCTCCACAAGCATAACCATTTAGACTTTTACCTTTTCAAACCATTTAAACCGATTCCATTAATGCATTCACTTGAGGAATTTCTATGTATCCCATAAATTTTTCAAAATAGACCAACCATGACCACCGAAACCTTTACCCTTTAAACCATTCCAAACCATTTTAGACCATGCCAAGCATTTATATCATTTTAACCATGCAAAACCATCCAAAACCATTTAGAGTTCCATTACCAAACCAAACCATGCAAGAGTCCCAATGAAAGCTCAACAATAGATTAAAAACATTTTTTGAGGCATTTTATCAAACATGTTGAGGGCATACCTTTACCAAGACCAAAACTAATGCATAAACCACCATAATTAGGGTTACTCAAGATAAATTTGATAAACCATAACCAACAAATAACCACATATGTAAACCACTACCAAAAACATGTAAAAACATAGTTTAAACTAATACCAATCCATATGCATCAAGACCCCCAACATATATTCTGAAAACCACCATTCATGATTCATAAATTAATGTTTAAAACACAATACAAATGCCTTTAGTTGGAATAACAATGATGGAAGGAGTACGTGCCTTATAAATGAAGATTCACAGAAGTAATCTTGACCTTTGATCCCTTTGAAGAATACATGAAGAAATTCCAGCCTCCAATCTTCAAAAGAGTGTTTGAGAGAGAGCATTTGAGGTGTTTTAATCCTTTAATAAGTGTTATGGAAGGACACCAAGGGCTATATATCATGAGGAAATAAGGGTTTTAGGAGTAGGAAATGTCCAAACAAACCTTGACTTAAAATTTAAAACAAGTCACGTCCAGGGGTACGAATTCCCCTTACCATCTGTATCCTAGGGTACGAGTGATACCCCAACTCGTACCCAAGACCATACCATGACCCTACCTACTAGTTTCTATATGACACACCTTTCTAGTTGTACCTTAAGGGTACGAGTGACACCCCAATCATACCCACCAACCGTATCTAGGCAGACTCCATAAGACAACACCTTAGGCAATATACGACTAGGCCTTACACCCATCGTAACCCTCTATATGACTCATACTAAGAAGAGTCGTATATTAGGAAGTAGACAAGATAAACACACTGCCTAGGGCACGAGTGAACCCCCAAGGCATCCCCTAACTCATATCCAAAGTGTACGAGTGGTATCCTTGAGTTGTACCAAGCCTAGTAAGTTTAATACCTTGGAAATTTTGCAAGGGTCCAAGACTTAGGGTGTTTCACTCTCCCCCATTATGATCATTCATCCTCGAATAACGGGTAAGGGTAAGAACAAGCACGAGATAACACCTTAACACACATCAAACTTTTCACCAACCAAAATAGAGGATAAGAACAAAAACTAAGATGAGAAGATCATCACATATCCCAAGTATGATTTACACCCCAATACTTTCATCCCGACCTCTAACTAATTTAGAAAACAAAGATGCAAGAGGGACCATTCCTCACCATTAACCAAGTTAGAAACAAAGATGTGATAAAGAACATATACCCTATGTATGAGTTTTTGGAAGAACCAATATAGATACTTGGACTCTATGTCCAATTTCACATCCCAAATGCCTTTTCCGAACCTTTAGTTCCACCATGGAACCTTTACCAAAGCCATACCTTATTTGTTCACAACCGACGAACATACCAATCCAATATTCTCATTGGAACTTCCCCAAAAGAATAAAGAACCCGAGATACCAAAACCACCCAAAGGAACCAACCAACCTAGAACCATCCACACCTCACCCCAACACAACACATAGATTATCAGAGGAACGGACTCATGCTGGAGAGCAAGTCTAATTCAACTTAGAATTTACCGAGACATATCACTACGAGAGCTTGAGTCTAGCTATACACCACCTCCATGTTCAAGCCTATCTAATGCTAAAAAGAGTTAACCTAGTCCACTGGGCTCTACTTCGTACATCTATCCCGAAACACCATTTTGCTCCCATCACCATTATAATATGGGAACTATGTGTAAAAGATATGAACAAACCATATCCAACCACTATAAATGAAACCCTAACCATATCTCAAGTACCTAAAACAACTATTGGTATATGTACCAATCATAATATTCAAGCCTACTACTTGTATACCCTCATTATGATCTATCCATCAAAAGATCTAGCACCCTTTACAATCTTCAGAAGGTTTTCACCTCCAATCCCTTTTCTAACCATTTCCCATGACAACAATCTTTCCTTAACTTCTAAAACATTAACTCTGGTAGTTACCCTAGACTCTTCCCCACTTAGGGGCTTCTACATTCCCCATTTCTCAATATCACCATGCTCCCCAATGCCACTACCATCCTAACACAAGAAAAATTATTTAAGGAACTGAATTACAAAAATTACCTATGCCACCCAAGGCAAGACAAAACCCCCCCAAAAGACATAACACCATAGGTACGAAGTACCGCACAATAACCACCTAGACCATAATGGGGAATCATCCTGGCCAAACCATACCAAAAAGGAGTCCTTAGGAATGGACACCGAAAGAAACACAACCACATATACCATGAGTAACTTAACATAAGGTCAAGGCTTATATCAAGGGAACAAGGAGAATGCAAAATGTGAACCTTAGTCCTAAGTGCTATAAGAATGCATGCAACACTAGTAGAGTACTCTCTTAATCGGGAGAGAAGAGTGTTATCAGAATATGCAATCCCGGCCTTTCCTTGAAGTCCACCACCATAAGAGAATTATAGATTAACAACCAACCTCCACCCCATTACACCAACATACACAATTCTTCTCTCTATTGGGTATCACTAAAGTCAATCACTAGGGACGCTTGGTTCTCCCATACTCAAAACCTTATTCATCCCAATACTACCTAGAGCCCAACATAGACATGCAAAAACTATTAGACCAAATTGACTCCAAGGGTTCCAATTTAACTCAAAACCATTTAAGATCAAACCATGGCCACCAAAGCCTTTCAAAAATCACTTGAATCCAATCAAAACCTAATCCATGTTTCCTTAACCATCTATGCAATGCAAGGATTCAAGAATAGTCAAATCATATGACAAAATTATATCCAATAGAAAATTTCACAAATATTGAGGGTATAAAATTTTTAAAACCAAAAATATGTAATTAGGGAATCTACAGTACCTTGAAATCCATTTAACATTCCCATGAATCCTACAAAGTTCGTTCATAAACATTTGTAAAGCATGAATAATGCATCATAATCCATGGAAAATTAATTAATTGAGTAATTATATCAAAACCCTCTATTATGCCATAATTCCATAAAACTAGGAATTCATTAATCAATTTCATGCTAACAGTAAAATGCAAGTATAGGGACAAGGATACATAAAAGTTGTCACGCCCTAAATTTTGTTAGGGCGGACAGGCACTAATTTTGGGAGAACCAACTCGTAACTATATACTTTTCATGCATATAACTATGGCATTCAAAGGTTCTGCTAGTATGGATATGGTACATTGATAAAATAGACCACGTAAGTAAGTCCAAATCTATATATACAAAACTTGGCCATTGGGGCCACAATGTTAAAAGAACACAATACTACCACACTAAACTTCACATTAGTCAGCAAGGCCTCTAAAAGATACATAGACTTAGTTAAGGTTGGGACAAACCCCCGCCTTGCTCATAACTACTATACAATACCAAAATATATATAATAGACTCGGAAAGCTCTAAATCATCTTGGAGCTCACCAATAGCAGCTGGATGTGCTGTGCTTCTACTAGGGTGGTCTACTAGCTGGAGTACCTATACCTGCGGTATGAAATATAGTGTCCCCCCAAAGGGTGTCAATACAAAGAATGTATTGAGTATGTACGACATGAAGTGACTATAAATAAGATAAGAGCTCAATAAAATCAGTTATCAATATATAACTATAAAGATAAGGATAGAATACCAACTTTGCTTATGCTTATGGGATCATGTACATTACATCCTTTACTTTGCTTTATTCTTCTTTACTTTATAAGATTATAAGAAATAATACAAATGACCAGCTGATCAGTGGTAAAAGAGGATGACCCATGCTAGGCATTTTAACCCTTGGGATACGTTCCTCATAAGTACACAAATTGGGATCGACCCATGCTAGTCTTTCCTTTTGCCCCTGGGATACCACCCATAATATTAGGATCGACCCATACTAGGTATTTCTTCCACCCCTGGGATACCACCCAAAATATATATAGAATCACTTCAGATCATTCTTTTCATCTTTAAAGTTGTTGTTTTGGTGGTCATGTATTAGATTTGGAACTTTGGACCAGTAGCAAAAGGTATGTAAATATGCACTAGATACAGTAGCAATAAGGTAGAATACAACAATAATAGAAATACAACACATATGAGCTTAACTAACACTATGGGTCATGTTGACTAAGAGAACAACTCATATGGCTTATTTCTAAAAGCATCCATATCACTAGTATTTAGAAAGAAAAATGGACAGATCTAGTAACAAACATATCTTTAGGTGCTTTAACAACCTAACAAGTTAGAATAAGGTTGTTAACCACCTTGGGGGTTGTACGCTGTAGTTATGTATAACTTGAAAGGAAGAACGCTTAGGAAGCTTACTTTGTAACAAAAGAGTTAGATTCATGCCAAAGAGTATAGGATTGATAAACCATACATACCTAGCTGCATAACTGATCATACTTTCATTTAGCGTCTTCCCTTTTAGATTACTAATCTACAATAGCATAAGACTAGTATTAGTAGATAATTAATATATTCAAGCTATTTAAACTTACTAAAATAGTAACCGGGTAGTAACCCACAGGTGTTCTCTCAACCTCGTTCTTCTCCAATTACATTCACACGCGATGTAACTTCTTATAAGATTCCCTTAACAATTTCATCTTTATTGTACTCTTAAAATAGTATCCAAGTGATGTGGGTAGTAAACTTATGCGATAGTTAATTCGGTGGTGTACCATTATACCCTTTTTCTACCTTTCAATGGAAATTATTCACACCTTTCCCCCAATTTCAACCAAATAGTCCCCAACATACATACATAAAATAGATCCAAAATAGCCCCAAATATCCCTTAATATGGCAACCAAAAATTGAACTCACCATCCCTTAAGTTCTTAACCACAATATATACACAATCCTCAACCAATATACGTATATAGGCAAAGGGAAAAAATGGATAGTAGCCATACCTTAATTTCGGTGGTAGTTTATTTCCTTAATGTATATCTCTTCAATAGCTTGATCCTTTTACTCACAAACCAAAAGTGAAGAGAAAAATCTCTTAATAATCAAGGATAAAGGGACTGCCAAACTTAAAAAGGGATATCTTACAGTTTAATCATGGAGAACATAATCCTTATAGTATTATTAAGATATGTTCATAATTTGTTCACTTACCTTTAAATTGGAAGGAAGGTTTCCAAATAACTCTATCGGAATTTTAGGTCTGCTGCATAGCTAAGAGAGAACAAGAGAGAAAATTTTGAAAGCTACTTTTTTTTGGCTACATAAAATGAGCTATAAGGGCTGGTTTTAATCCCTTTAAAAAGAGCTGATCTTGGATGAATTTATTGATCATTTTTGGGCCATAATTTATCAAGTAGGTGATGCACCTATTTTCCCATTATATTGGGCCTTTGTGGATTAAAAACTATTGGGCCTTGTCTGCCCATTCTCCTCATTTTCTCTTCTTTAATTTGGGCTAGAATTAACTTAAGTAGGTGGTAGTGTATTTGTCTCAATAAGCTGGTCAAGGGAGCCTTAATAGGTGATGCACCTACTTAGGTTTTAGGTTGGTCAAAAGGTCAAAGTAGGTGATTCACCTACTAGCATAAAATAAGTTAATCAAGCACCTCAATATTTTATTCAATTTTAAGATCAAAATTCTTATAGTTAAACTTAAAACTTGGTCACTTCATCCTTTAGATTCAAATACCTACTTAAGGTCCCAAATTTAGATACTCTCATCGATGTTAACTTAATCATACTATATTTCAATACATGTGGGAATTCCTCTTAACCTATCTTACCGTGACTAATCACATAGGATATCCAAGCCCATTACCTACCCGATAAGTCCATATAAGGTGCTACATAAGTAGAACTAGTACATGCGGAATATATGGTGTTGCATCTTACCCCCCTTAGAAATATTCGTTCTCAAATGCTAGCATAACTATCTAGCCTTAACGAATATAAGACTAAGTTTAAACTTATTGTTATCCACATAACACTTGTGTATTTATACTTACTTGTTCATGCCCCAAATTAGCATTCTTGGACCAAGTCTTTACATTCAAATAAATGAGGGTACTTTGACTTCATTGCTTCTTTGGCTTCCCATGTGATTTCTTCTACTTGCGGGCTCCTCCAAAGCACTTTTACTGAAGCTATTTCCTTATTTATTAACTTCCTAACTTGCCGATCTAGTATAACAGTAGGCACTTCTTCATAGGTGAGTTCTTCCGTAACCTGCACATCTTTAGTAGGAGTAATATGAGATGGATCTCCTATGCACTTGCAGAGCATTGAGACATGAAACACCGAATGCACCATTGAAATCTCTTAGGGTAGGTCTAACTCATATGCCACTTGGCCAAATCTTTGAATAATTTTATATGGCCCTATGTAGAGGGGACTTAGTTTTCCCTTTTTATCAAACCTCATTACCCTTTTCATTAGAGACACCTTCAAGAACACCCAATCTCCTATAGCAAACTATAGCCCTCTTCTTCTAGTATCTGCACATGATTTATGTTGGCTTTGAGCTATTTCTAATCATAGTTGTATCACCTTAACTTTTTGTATAGCTTGATGAACAAGATTTGGCCCAAAAAAGATAGTTTCACACACTTCAAAGCACCAAAATTGTGATCTCTACTTTTTTCCATATAAATCTTCATAAGGTGCCATTTTGATACTCGAGTGATAACTATTGTTGTATGCAAACTCAATTAGTGGAAAATGATCATCCCAACTACCTTTGAAGACCAATACACAAGCATGAGACATATCCTCTAGTGTTTGGATTGTACGTTCTGCCTGGCCATCCGTTTGAGGGTGAAAGGCTGTGCTGAAACTCACTAGAGTTCCCAAACTCTTCTGTAATGACCTCCAAAAATATGTGGTAAACTGAGCTCCCCTATCAGATATAATAGAGATTGGGACTCCATGTAGCCGATCTATCTCTTTAATATATAATTTTTCATACTCTTCAGCTGTGTACGTAGTCTTAACCGGTAGAAAGTGCGCTGATTTGGTGAGTCTATCAACTATTACCCATATAGAATCAAACTTTCGAGATGAGTAAGGTAGACTAGTGATGAAATCCATGTTGATCATATCCCACTTCTAAGTTGGGAGCTCCATAAACTACATATAACCTCTTGGATTTTGGTTCTCTACTTTGACTGACAATTTGGACATTCAGCTACAAATTTTGCAATGTTCTTCTTCATATCGCCCCATCAATACACCTCTTTCAAGTAGTGATACATTTTAGTTGAACCAGGATGGATAGAATATCTTGAATGATGTGCCTCCAACATAATCTGCTTTATTATCCCATCTATACTAGGTACACATAATCTATTTTGGAATCGACGTATTCCCTCTTCTGTAAGCTCAAATGCCTTTCTCACACCTTGTTGTACATTTTCCTTAAGCTGTAAAAGAATAGAATCTATGTATTGTTTCTCTTTAACTTCGGCTACTAATGAGGATTCTGCTGCATTTTGCACAATAACTCCTTTGTCTGAAGATTCAATAAGGCACACCCCTAAGCTAGCTAATTGGTATAGATCCGTAGCTATCCCTTGACTTTCTATGGGATTCCTATAATTACTTGCCATTGCCTTATGACTTAGTGCATCGGCTACCACATTTGCTTTGCTCGGAATATAAGATATCAATATCATAGTCTTTTAACAACTCAAGACATCTTCGCTGCCTCAAATTTAGGTCTCTCTGGTTAAAGAGGTATTGCAAACTCTTGTGGTCGGCATATATATCAACATATACCCCATAAAAATAGTGGCATCATATTTTTAAAGCAAATATAACTGCTGCTAGCTCAAGATCATGTGTTGGATAATTCTTCTTATGTGGCCACAATTGTATTGAGGCGTAAGCTATTACTTTACCATGTTTCATCAAAAAACATCCTAAACCAACTCCTGAAGTGTCACAATATACCACATAGCCTTTCGTACCATCTGGAAGTACCAATATGGGTGTAGAAGTCAACTTACTCTTCAAATCTTGAAAACTTCTTTCACATATTTCATTCCATTGAAACTTAGAATCGATATGTGTTAACTTTGTTAAAGGTTCAGAAATAGAAGAAAACCCTTCAACGAACCTTCTATAATAACCTGCCAAGCCTAGGAAACTACGAACCTCCATAGACGTCATGGGTCTTGGACAGTTCTTCACTGCCTCTATCTTTTGAGAATCAACTCTTATTCCTTCATTAAATACAGTATGATCCAAGAATACTACCGATTTTAACCAAAACTCATGTTTGGAGAACTTTGCATACAACTTACAATCGCGAAGGATTTGTAACACCTGTCGCAAATGATTAACATGGTCTTCTTCTGATATTGAATACACTAGAATATCATCTATAAATATGATAGAAAATACATCCAAGAATGGCTTAAACACTCTATTCATCAAATCCATGAAAGCTGCCAGTGCATTAGTTAGCACAAATGACATAACTAAAAACTCAAAATGACCATATCGCATTTGAAAAGCCGTTTTAGGTATATCTTTCTCCTTTACTCTCAATTGGTGGTAACCTGACCTTAATTTGATCTTTAAGAAACACTTATCACCTTGTAACTGAACAAACAAATCATCAATTCTAGAAAGGGGATATTTGTTCTTAGTTGTCACCTTATTCAATTGTCGATAATCAATGCACATTCTTAATGTGCCATCTTTCTTACGTACAAATAACATAGGTGTACCCTAAGGAGATATACTAGGCCTTATAAAATCCTTTTCCAACAAATCTTTTAATTGTTCCTTTAATTCACGTAATTCTGCAGGGGCCATTCTATAAGGGGGAATAGAATCGGTTGAGTACCTGGGATCACATCAATACTAAACTCTACTTCTCTTTCTAGAGGTAAACTCAGAAGCTCTTCAGGAAGTACGTCATGAAATTTATTTACCACTGAGATGGGTTGAAGAGTTGGTGACTCCGCCTCTATATCGTTCACCCTTACTTGATTTCATATGTATCCTTTGGACATCATCTTCCTTGCCTTAATATAAGAAATAAATTTAACTCTTGGTGCCCCAATATTAGTCCTCCACTCAAGGACTGCTTCCTTTGGAAAATAGAAATGCACCCTCTTAGCTCGGCAATCCACTGTGGCATAACAAGAAGACAACCAATCCATAATGATTATAACATCAAAATCCACTATTTTAAGCTCCACAGGGTCAGCCAATGTATCACAATTACAAACAGTTACTATACAATTACGGTAAACTCTTCTAGCTATAATAGATTCGCCAATTGGTGTAGACACTTTAAATGGCTTAGCTAGCGATTCTAGTGTTCTTTTGAACTTTCCAGCAATTAATAGTGTGGCATATGATAATTTAGAGCCTGGATCAATTAATGCATATACCTTATGAGAAAAGATGGACAATGTACCTGTAACCACGTCAGGAGAAGCCTCCAAATTTTATCGACCTGCTAGAGCATATGTACAATTTTGAACACCACTAGAACTAGCTCCCTTAACTCCCCTACTACGACTAATAGGTATCTGCTGACTCCTACCAAAAGAAGGAACTGAGGATGGTGATGCAATAGTAGATCTATTAGGTCATGCCATATCAGCCATGCCCCTTTTCGGGCAATCTCTCATTATGTGTCCAGGTGTGCCACACCAATAACAAGAATTTGTCCCAAACTGACATGCACCTAGCTGATTTCTTCCACAATGCTTACAAAGCTATCTAGGAGGTCTTGATTGGCCTGCATCTCCTTGCTCTCGATACCCCATTACTTGTGACCTTGATTCTTACTTCTTTGCCCGAATTGATTTCCCTTAAACCTCTGGAATTGAGGAAGAACACCAGATGTGGAGTAGGAAGGTGATGGTCTAGGGGGTCTATCAAAAAATTAAGGCCTGAATTCACTTTGAGATAGAGAAAATTGTCCCATAGATCTAGCCTTCTTGGAGTCCCCTTTTTCCAGCTCTTGTATCCTTCTTTGCCTTTGATCCTCCATTTTTTGAGAAAAAGCTTGTATTTTTGCTATATCCATGTCTTTATTCATGGCAACAATAGTACAATCTCTAACCAAATACGGGTCCAATATATCCACATCTCGATGAACTCTATCCTCTATAGTAGCCACTATATTAGGAGCATACTTGGCCAAAGAGTTAAATTGAAGACTGTACTCCCACACGCTCATATACCCTTGGCGAAGATTTAAAAACTGATCTCCATGGGTCTCTCAAATCTTGAATGGAAGATAATGATCAAGAAATGTTGTTTTAAATTCTTCCCAACCAGCTAAAGGTGCACCTATACCCCTTGAGTTTTTCCAAGATTCATACCATAACATAGCCACCCCCTTTAATCGATATGATTCTAACTCTACTGTCTCTTTACCAGATACATACATAACATCTAAAGCCTTTTGAATCTGATCAATAAAGTCTTGTGGATCTTCATTAAGATATGACCCAGTAAATTGAGGAGGGTCCAATTTAAGGAAATCCTGGGTCCGTAGACTTGCTGCCCTATCCACAGAACTAGAACCCATAGTTGAACCAGCTTGTCCTTGACCTTATCTAGCAACTATACGTGTTAATAATTTTACCGAATTCCTCAAATCTTGCTCAGTAGCATTAATAGGTGACTCTGGGGGTACTTCCCTCCTCTTTAGCTTTTCTGGAGATGGAGGAGTTGAAAAAGTCCGTGATGCAAAATCATCTTGGGCCTCACTTTGATCAAAATATCTAGGTTGTGATTTGCTTGTCCCTTCTCCGGTAGCCACAACTACTTACTTACTCTTCTTACTCTTACTCCTTCTTATAATCAACATCATTACTATATTGAAAAAAAACATATTTAAGGTTAAGTACAAGTCAACCTACATTATTAGCTCTATCGTACGATCTAAGGAATCAAGAAAAGAAACAACTCCTAAATGCCTCGTAGCATTCTACTTAGAGATGTGGTGCACAACACGCCCATAAGAAAGACTTTACATAGATACGAATTTGTAGATGACTCCCTAGGATGACCTGCTCTGATACCACTTTTATCACACACCAAATTCCATTAGGGCGGACAGACACCCATTTTAGGAGAACCAACTCGTAATCATGTACTGTTCATGTATATAACTATGGCATTCTAAGGTTCTGCTAGTATGGATATGATGCATTGATAAAACAAAGCACGTAAGTAAGTCCAAACCTACATATACAAGACTTGGCCATTAGGGCCACAATGTTAAAAGAACACAATACTACCATACATAACTTCACATTAGTCTGTAAAGCCTCTAAATGACACATGGACTTAGTTAAGGTTGGGACAAACCCCCGCCTTGCTCATAACTACTATACAATACCAAAATATATATAACAGACTCAGAAAGCTCCGAATCAATTTGGAGCTCACCAATAGTAGATGGATGTCCTGTGCTCCTACTAGGGTGGTCTACTAACTGGAGTACCTGTATCTGCAGCATGAAACATAGTGTCCCCTCCGAAGGGTGTCAATACAAAGAGTGTATTGAGTATGTACGACATTAAGTGACGATAAATAAGACAAGAGCTCAACAAAATTAGTTATCAATATATAACTATAAAGATAAGGATAGAATACCAACTTTGCTTGCTCTTATGGGATCATGTACATGACATCCTTTACTTTACTTTATTCTTCTTTACTTTATAAGATTATAAGGCATAATACAAATGACCAGCTAATCAGTGGTAAAAGAGGATGACCCATGCTAGGCATTTTAACCCCTGGGATACGTTTCTCATAAGTACATAAATCGGGATCGACCCACACTAGTCTTGTCTTTTGCCCCTAGGATACCACTCGTAATGTTGGGATCAACCTATGCTAAGTGTTTTTTGTTGGGGCGGGCAGGCACCCATTTTGGGAGAACTAACTCATAACCATGTACTTTTCATGCATATAACTATGGCATTCAAAGTTTCTTCTAGTATGGATATGATGCATTGATAAAACAAACCACGTAAGTAAGTCCAAACCTATATATACAAGACTTGGTCATTGGGGCCACAATATTAAAAGAGCACAATACTACCACACTTAACTTCACATTAGTCTGCAAAGCCTCTAAAAGACACATGGACTTAGTTAAGGTAGGGACAAACCCCCGCCTTGCTCATAACTACTGTACAATACCAAAATATATATAACAGACTCAGAAAGCTCTGAATTAACTTGGAGCTCACCAATAGCAGTTAGATGTCCTGTGCTCCTACTGGGGTAGTCTACTAGCTGGAGTACCTGTACCTGCGGCATGAAATATAGTGCCCCCCCGAAGGATGTCAATACAAAGAGTGTACTGAGTATGTTCGGCATGAAGTGACTATAAATAAAACAAGAGCTTAACAAAATCAGTTATCAATATATAACTATAAAGATAAGGATAGAATAACAACTTTGCTTGCTCTTATGGGATCATGTACATTACATCCTTTACTTTGCTTTATTCTTCTTTACTTTATAAGATTATAAGGTATAATACAAATGACCAGCTGATCAGTGGTAAAAGAGGATGACCATGCTAGGTAGTTTAACCCCTGAAATACGTTCCTCATAAGTACACAAATTGGGATTGACCCATGCTAGGCTTTTCTTTTGCCCTTAGGATACCACCTGTAATGTTGGGATCGACCTATGCTAGGTGTTTCTTCCACCCCTGGGATACCACCTAAAATATATATAGAATCACTTCAGATCATTCTTTTATCTTTAAAGTTGTTGTTTTGGTGGTCATGTATTAGATTTGGAACTTTGGACCAGTAGCAAAAGGAATGGAAATATACACTAGATGCAGTAGCAATAAGGTAGAGTACAACAATAATAGAAATATTACACATAGGAGCTTAACTAACACCGTGGGTCATGTTGACTAAGAGAACAATTTGTAAGGCTTATTTCTTAAAGCACCCATATCATACTAGTATTTAGAAAGGAAAATGGACAGATCTAGTAACAAACACATCTTTAGGTTCTTTAACAAAATAACAAGTTAGAATAAGGTTGTTAACCACCTTAGGGGTTGTAGGCTGTAGTTATGTATAACTTGAAAGGAAAAACGCTTAGGAAGCTTACTTTGTAACAAAGGATTTAGATCATGTCAAAGAGTATAGGATCGTTGAACCATACATACATTGCTGCACAACTGATCATACTTTCATTTAACGTCTTTCCTTTTAGATTACTAATCTACAATAGCATAAGACTAGTATTAGTAGCTAATTAACATATTCACGCTATTTAAACTTACTAAATTAGTAACCGGGTAGTAACCCACAATCAACTAATCCAAGGGTGTTCTCTCAACCTCGTTCTTCTCCAATTACATTCACACGAGCTTAACTTCTTATAAGATCCCCTTAATAGTTTCGTCTTTATTTTACTCTAAAATAGTATATCAAGTGATGTGGGCAGTAAACTTATGCGACATTCAATTCGGTGGTGTACCATTATACCCTTCTTCTACCTTTCAATGGAAATTATTAACACCTTTCCCCCAACGTTAACCAAGCAACCCCCAATATACATACATAAAACAGATCCAAACAACCGCAAATATCCCTTAATATGGCAACCAAAAATTAAACTCACCATCCCTTGAGTTCTTAACAACAATATATACACAATTATCAACCAACACACGTATATAGAAAAAGGCAAAAATGGACAGTAGCCATACCTTAATTTCGGTGGTAGTTTATGCCCTTAATGTATATCTTTTCAATAGCTTGATCACTTTACTCACAAACCAAACGTGAAGAGAAAAATCTCTTAATAATCAAGGATAAAGGTATGCCAAACTTAAAAAGGGATATCTTTTAGTTTAATCATGGAGAACATAATCCTTATAGTATTCTTAAGATGTGTTCATGATTTGTTCACTTACCTTTAACTTGGAAGAAAGGTTTCCAAAGAACCCTAGTGGAATTTTAGGGCTGCTGCATAGCTAAGAAAGAACAAGAGAGAAAATCTTGAAAACTATTTTTTTTTGGCTACTTAAAATGATCTATGAGGGCTGGTTTTAATCCCTTTAAAAAGAGATACTCTTGGATGACTTTCTTGGTCATTTTTGGGCCATAATTTATCAAGTAGGTGATGCACCTACTTTCCCATTATATTGGACCTTTGTGGATTAAAAACTATTGGGCCTTAGCTTCCCATTCTCCTCCTTTTCTATTCTTTAATTTGGGCTAGAATTCACCTAAGTAGGTGGTAGTGTATTTGGCCCAATACGCTAGTCAAGTGAGCCTTAATATATGATGCACCTACTTAGTTTTTAGGTTGGTCAAAAGGTCAAAGTAGGTGATTCACCTACTAGCTTAAAATAAGCCAAGAAAGCACCTTAATATTTTATTCTATTTTAAGATCAAAATGCTTATAGTTAAACTTAAAACTTGGTCACTTCATCCTTTTGATTCAACTACCTACTTAAGGGGCCAAGTTTAGATACTCTCATAGATGGTAACTTAATCATACCATGTTTCAATATATGTGGGAATTCCTCCAAACCTATCTTACCGTCACTAATCACATAGGATATCTGAGCCCATTACCTACCCCATAAGTCCATATCCAGTGCCACATAAGTAGAACTAGGACACGTGGAATATAGGGTGTTACAAAAGCTCCATGATCTAGCCTGTTGAATGACTAGATCCCAGTCCCTCCGCTCAATCTGTACTTCCGAACTACATGGTACAACTCTCCTATTATTGTATTTCCTAAACCAAAAACTTCATCCAACCTACTAGTTTATCTGCATAACTCTTGGATTGCTATTTTTGAACTTATCATACCTCTTATGAAAATCAAGTATCTTGATTCAATCCTAGGATCTACCAACCACCATGTGCTACTAGCAAATTACCTTTATAGAATATACATAAGAATGTTCCACTCCACAGGGAGGACACTCCAAATTCCTTACTCACCCACCAATAACCTATCCATTTCCAGGAAAAACCATTCCCCTTATGCATGCAAAAATAAAATACTCCATAGGGGAACATTAAGATCGATGAGGCCTTCATCTAAGAGATACCTTAATTTCTCCTTAAGATCCTTTAACTTCACCAAAACCATTCTATAGAAAAGGAATAGAAATTTGGACAAATGTCCAAAACAAGACCAACCCCAAACAAACCTCTCCATTAGAAACACACCATGAGGATCATCAGAAAGGACCCTAGAAAATTCATCCACCACCAAAACTAAACCAAAGAAAGACCTTACGGGTTAGAATGTTTAACTCGGACTAAATAATAAAGGCGTCACTTTTAAAACCAACCTCTGAGTTATAAAATATAATATATCCTTTCCCTTATTAGCTAGGGACCAAAACCATTATCCCATTCCAAAATTGACTCACTAGGGAGCCTAACAAGTCTAACAATCTAATTAATGAAAAGCATGAGTGCAACCAATCTATCCCCTGATTGACATTGAAATCCACCACATCAGTGTCAAACAAATCTACCATGAATCCTTTATTACGAACAAATGCCCTACACCCTTATAAACTCTTTTAGAAACTGAAGAGTCACCTACCAGGGTAGAATCAAAAGAAGAAAAGAGTCCAAAATAACCTTGAGACCACATCCAGAATACACAACCATAAATAGGGCCACAAAAGATAGAGAAAACGAAACTAAGTATACCGTACACACCACCACAAAAGAAATTCTCAACATACCAGTGTCAACATCGAAAGATGCTTTAGACTCCCAAGGAATAGTAAAAATATTAAGACAATCCTGGCCACTGTCGGATCCAGAGGTAGTAGCCAATACTCTATTTGCCCAAATGGCAACCCTTATAGGACATCCCCATCACATGAGACCCAACTGACCATAACCAAAATACTGCTTTCTTCTTCCCTTGCAATAAACACTGTGCGACCAACCATAAAATCTATAAGAAAAATGGGATGATGAGGATTAGGCTCCACTAGGAAAACTAGAAGCTATAACTCCTTACCGGGTCTGTGCCACATGAGTTAGACTAGATCCATCCACGTTATTTTTGAGTAAAACAAGTAAGTTTCCATAACTTTAGATTATTGGGAAGACATATTTCGAAAAGTGAACCAAGAAAGATTCAGAGAAGAGTTCAAGACCTTAGACTCCAAAGACCAAAAGTAGAATAACCAAGAAAGTGAAATATCCTAAATGCCTCATAGCCTTTTGATTATAAGTGTGGTGCATGACACACCCATAAGCAATACTCTGCTTGATATGACTTTGGGGACACCCTATAACACCAAAAACTAAAGCTTTGATACCAACTTACCATGAACCAAACTAGGGCCTTGTCGTAATGGGCAATCCCAAGCCCAACCAAGACTAGGAACCACCCCTCATTACCCAACCCAACTACCAAACACATACCTTAAGTTGGCTGATGTTCAAACATATAACAGGATAGTGTATTCACCATGGTGGTGACTCTAGGATAAGTCTATATCCAAGAATAACCCAACCAAGTCCAACCATCATAATCCAACCCAAACTAATGCGGAAACCATCAACCAATATATGAATATATATATATATATAGGTATATATATATATAACATAAACCATCGATACCATAGCTAAGTCAACAGTTGTCCGTACAAATCCTCTATACCAACTAAAGAATACCTAGTGGGGACATGCACCCAACCATAGCCAAAAACCTAAGCCTATGAAAGACAAAAAGATATGTAAAGTAAACCATGACACAAATAGATGCCTTTCTAAATATGGAAGCTCACCACTTAAATCCAACATCGACTATCCCTGAATATGATCACTAAGCAAAAAAATTAGAATGGCTAATTTTTGTATAGCATAGGTATACAACATCCTGAAGATGGGTTAAAAGGTGAGCACAAGCACACACTCAAGATAAAGATAACATAATGCCATTTATAAAACCAAGTAAAAAAATCCATAATGCATACAACCATACATATATATATTCATGTCGGGAAAGGAAATCAGGTTTAGCATGCCTTTAAAACCTTTACCTAGATTGTGTAGCTTTACTATCCTAAACTACCCATGGGTTATATGGGTTTAGCTCTCCCTACTGAAAGGGCCTCAGTGCGTGTAGCTGCACAATCAGGGAAGAAAACCTTGGGATGACTAGTACATCCCCTAAAATATAGTGTGACATCATGCACACGGTCACCAAGACCAACCTAATATCGACATATATGAGTTTCTAGTTTGGGTCCCTTGAGACCTCCACCTTCTACGGCTTTGCTAAACATCCCACCATTATTGTCCAATTAAAACCAATTTCCAAGTAACCAAACCATTATCAGTTATTAACCAAGGTCATCAATATTGGTATCATCATACCAATCCTTACTTGCAAGTATTATCCATATCTAACCATGTATAGGTTTAAGGGGACTTTCAAGTGCCCTTCTATTTACCATATTAAACCACTTAGGGGAACTTTTATGTTTCCCCACGAGCATAAACATTTAACCTTTTACCTTTCCAAACTATTTAAATCGATTCCATTAATGCATTCACTTGGGGAATTTCCATGTATCCGTAAGATTTTCAAAATAGACCAACCATGACCACCAAAACCTTTGCCCTTTAAATTATTCTAAACCATTTTAGACCATGCCAAGTATTTAAAGCATTATATCATTTAAACATTTAAACCATGCAAAACCATCCAAAATCATTTAGATCTCCATTACCAAACCAAACCATAGAGTCCTAATGAAAGTTCAATAAAAAACATTCTTTGAGGCATTTTATCAAACATGTTGAGGGCGTACCTTTACCAAAACTAAAACCAATGCATAAACCACCATAATTAGGGTTACTCAAGATCCATTTGTTAAACCATAACCAACCAATAACCAAATATGTAAATCATTACCAAAAATAAGTAAAAACATAGTTTAAACTAATACCAAACAATATGCATCAAGACCCCTAACATATATTTCATAAACCACTATTTATGATTCACAAATCAATGTTTAAAACACAATACACATGCCCTTAGATGGCTATAATGATGAGGGAAGGAGTACATGCTTCCTTATACATGAAGATTCACAGAAGAAATCATGACCTTTGAGCCCTTTGAAGAAAATATGAAGAAACCCTATCCTCCAATATTCAAGAGAGTATTTGAGAGAGTATTTAAGGTGTTTTAATCCTTTAAGAAGTGTTATGAAAGGCCAAAAAGGGATATATATCATGAGGACATAAGGGTTTTAGGAGTAGGAATGTTTAAACTGACTTTTACTTAAAATTTAAAACAAGTCA
Organism: Capsicum annuum; assembly: GCF_002878395.1. Lineage (NCBI taxonomy): Eukaryota > Viridiplantae > Streptophyta > Magnoliopsida > Solanales > Solanaceae > Capsicum > Capsicum annuum. Next base: position 578,410 of record NW_025893708.1, on the reverse strand, counting down.
CATCTAGGCGTACAACTCTCCCTTACTATCCTTATCCTAGTGTACGAGTAGTACCCTAACTTGTACCCAAGACTATACCATGACTCTACCTACTAGTTTCTAAATAACTCACACCTCCCTAGATATAACTTAAGGGTATGAGTGACACCCCCAATCATTCCCACCAATTATATCTAGGGAAAACTCCAGAAGACAACATCTTAGGCAACATACGACTAGAACTTACACCCATTGTATCTATCTATATGACCCGTACTAAGAGGAGTCATATATTGGGTGGTAGACAAGATAAACACACTACCTAAGGTATGAGTAAACCCCCAAGAAAACCCCTAACTCGTATTCAAAGGGTACGAGTAGTATCCTTGAGTCGTACCAAGCCTAGTGAGTCCAAAACCTTGGAAATTTTTTCAAGGGTATAAGCCTCTCCCTTGTAACCAACATTGTCCACCATAAGACTTACCCAAACTAAGTCGTACCCAAACTGTATGATCAGTGCCCCTAAACCATATCCCTAGCAACATAGAATCAATTAAAGTTTGATCACTATCTACCATATGAGAATGGTATGACTCGTACCTTATCTTATAGCTCATAGTGAGCCACACTTTTAAGTGTTAAATTACGTGAAGGAAAAACCCAAACCATATGATTCGTCACCAACCATACGAATTATGCCAACCAAGTTATACCCATTCCAGAAACTAATCTATCCCACCAACCAACAGTTGTTAGCATACGACCAAGGAATACCCCTTGTACCCCATCATACGACTGGTACCCATATGTCATATGTAGTCCAAAATCCTAAAATCCAGGAATTTTTTTGAGGGTCCCAAACCCAGGGTGTTTCAATATTTATGTATATACATTGGATGATGTGCATGGAATCTTGAATGATTTTGAACCATTGATCATGAAATTATTTTATCCCGTATCCTCGAGTTATATGCTAGAGCTTCAATTGCTAACCATCTTCGAACGCTGTATCCCAATGTGATACAGAAATTAGCCATACTTCTCCTTCTCCTTCTCAGTTATTACGATTTGGGATTAGCTCATGAGTTGACATTAAAGTGGTGAGCTTTCATACGTCGAAAGACTACATTTTATATTTTATCTCTTATGTTTTATACTATTTTGGCATATTTTTGGCTATAGTCGAGGGTATGTCGCAACACTTTATTGATATTCAGTTTTGGTTTTTGTTTAGAAAGATTTGTTGGATTACTATGGACATATGTGGTGTTGGTCAGTTGTTTCAACTGAATTATTGGGTACTGATCATAGAAATATCATTTATATTGAATGTATCTTATTATATATTTCAAATTTATCCGAAATTAGAAATACTGTGTTGACTTAGTTTGGTGTAATGGTCTCCTATCCATATAGGAATTGAGATATCCATCACGAGCAGGCCTTAGTTTGGGTCATGACAATGTGAATGATAGTGGGATTCTAAAAAACTTTTGGGATGAAGCTATAAATACTTCCTACTATGTGATAAATAGGTGCTTGATTAGATCACTCCTGAATAAGACCCTATATGAGCTTGTGTTCAATAAGAAGCCTAAACCTGACTACTTCAGACTTTTTGGGTACAAATACTTTGTTCTTAATAATGGGAAGAATGATCTAGGGAAGTTTGACTCCAAAAGTGATGAAGCAGTAGTTGTGGGCTATTCTTAAAGAATCAAACCATATAGAGATTTCAACAAAAGAATTCTGTGTGTTGAAGTAAGTGTGCATATGGTGTTTGATGAGTTAGGAAAGCTAATAAATCTAGGTGATGATGAAGATCCAAAAATTAAAAAACTCATTCCTATTCAAAGAAATACCATTGATGAAGATGATGGTCAAGGTCTAAATGATGTAGATGAGAATAATGAAAATGATAGTGATCTAGGATCATAGTCATAGAACCCAATTCCAGTAGAAGAACAACAAGAAGGGTCTAGTCAAAATGTGCAAAGACCTGGTCCCAGTGGAACTAATCTCAGAAAATTTAATTGGAGGCATAAATCTTCTCATCCACTTGAGAATCTGACTATACCTTTGGAATCTGGAGTCCAAAAAAGAGCTCAAGCTAGAAATTTCATGGCATTCTCAATATTCTTGTCCCAAATTGAGCCTAAAAATGTGAAAAAAGCTTTGAAAGATGCTGACTGGATCAATGCAATGTAGGAAAAGCTTCAAAAATTTAAAATAAGTAAAGTCAGGCACCTGGCCCCCAGACTTATTGATAGAACAATTATTGGGACTAAATGGGTGTACAAAGATAAGCAGGATAAATAAGGAACTATCAACAGAAATAAAGAAAAGCTGGTTGTTCAAGGCTATAACTAGGGGAAAGGAATTAATTATAATGAGACATTTTCCCTTGTAGCAAGGATAGAGGCTATCAAGATTCTTATTGCTTTTGCTGCTTATATGGGGTTCAAACTCTTCCAAATAGAGGTCAAAAATGCTTTTCCAAATGAAAACTTAAAGGAAGAAGTCTATGTCAAACAACCTCAAGGTTTTGAAAATGCAGATTTTCCTTATCATGTACTCAAATTGGATAAAGCTCTCTATTGGTTGAAGCAAGTACCTAGGGATTGGTATGACAAACTTTGAAAGTTTTTTCTAGAAAATGGCTTTAACAGAGGGAAAATTGACAATATCTCTTTTTAAAGTCTAGAGGTAGCAACTTATTGATTGTTCAAATATATGTTGATGATATAATCCTTGGAGCTACTTCTGAATCCCTATGTGAATATTTTTCAAAACTAATGGGGAGTGAATTTGAAATGAGCATAATGGGTGAACTGAGTTTCTTCCTAGGTTTGTAGATCAAGAGAACCTCTTAAGGGAAAATGATCTGCCAAGAGAAGTACATCAAGGAGCTACTGAAGAAATACACTATGGGAGATGCCAAGCCAATTGAAACTCCAATCGAAATCAGTTCTAAGTTGAATAATTATGAATTTGGTCCCTTATTTAATGAGACAATGTATAGAGGAATTATTTGATCCATAATATATCTCACTGCAAGCAGGCCAAACATTGTGTTTAGTGTGAGAATTATGCAAGATTTTAGGCCTATCCTAAGGAGTCTCATTTGAAAGTTGCAAAAAGAATTCTTAGGTGTCTAAAAGGAATAGGGGACCTGGTCCTATACTATCTTTCTGAAGATAGTTTTGATTTGGTAGAATATGTTCATGTTGATTATGATGGATATCTGGTGGATAGAAAAAGTACCGCAGGAATGGCTCATTTTTTGGGTTCTTATTTAATCTCCTAGGATTCTAAGAGGTAGAATTTAGTTGATTTATCTACTGTTGAAGATGATTATGTGGCCATAGCTTCTTATTGTGCTCAATTTTTATGGATCACATAGAAATTGAAGGACTTTGGGATTATCTCAGACACTATCCCTTTGATATGTGACAACATAAGTTCTCTCAATATGGCCAAGAATCTAGTGCAGCATAAGAGGACTAAGCACATTAATGTGAGACATCACTTTCTGAGAGACAATGTTGAAAAGAAAGTTATTTGCATAAAGTTTTGCAAGATTGAAGATAAATAGCAGACATCTTTACTAAGGTTTGTTACAAGGAACAATTTTTGAAGAATAGGTTGAGGTTGGGTTTGATGAAAATAACCTGGCCTACTAGATGAATCAGTTTTTCTCCCTAAAAATGGCTATGATTAGAAGATAGGTATCCTTGATAAAGTATGTATTTGTTGGTCTAACTTAATATCATACCTTTGTAGGTATACACACATGGGAATAACTTTGGAAGAGGATAGATATGACTTGTACAAATTTAAGGATTCATTCAAGAAAGAGAAAGACCTGGTCCCATCTCTCAGGTTAGTATTGTGAATATGTATTTTTTTAATTCTGATAAAAAAAGCCACGTCTTCTCTCTCTGTATCAAAAATTTGTCTTCTCCTAAAAATAAAAGGTGAGTTATCCTTAAATGAAATTCAATCTCTTTCACTCATTCAATAGCTCATCCTTATACGTATATGTTACCCTAATGCCTTTTCAAGGTCTATGGTCCTTTTCCTTTCAAACACCTAACCTAAAATAAGGCATGTACTTAAAATTTAATGTAGATAAAACCAAATCTCAAACCTTGTTTAGAACTTCATATCCATATTCTTCTTTCTATCTTTGTCAGGAAATCACATAATTGAACCAGTCTTCCAACCACCTTCCTGGATGAATCTCAACTGAATTAAATCCTTAAGAAAATAGTTGATCTTATTCCTGAAGCATTATTGTCTAAAGATCTTTCTTCATTAAAAGAGTCAACCAAGTCAAGTCATTCCATCTCTTTAAAGCCAGACTCGTTCTTTACTTAACTCGTTGATGAAGATTTATCCTCAAAAACACATAATATTTCTGATAGGGTAATGATAAGTGATGATTAGGTTGCTAAAAATCCCATTTTCTATCAAATAACCCTAAAATAAGTACGTTTGATCCCAAGACACGATGTTAGTATAAAAACTAGAAGTTCTAGTGTGAAAATTATGAGTCCTACTATAAAAGAGCAGATTTCAGAGGGACCTGGTCCTAGAAAGAGGAAAATAATTATAAGGGAGGAAGAAAGTATGTTTGTGACCTAAGAAGTTAGAAACGGGTTCTTGAGAAATAAAAAAAGTACTAACTGGGAGGGTTTTTGACTCAAGTATATTAACAAAACCAGCCATAATAAAATTAGTTGTTCTTGTTAAATATCAGAAATGGCTCCATCTTATGAAAAAACCCATTCCCACAGTCTTTGATGAGGTAGTCAGGGAATTTTATTCCATATTAGAGTTTTCTAAAGACAAATTGAAGATGACTACTGTCATTCAAGGGAAGAAGCTGAATCTTTATGTTGTGTTACTTGGGAAAATTCTGGATGTTCTTATCAGTTGTGTGTGGATTGTCTCAAAACAACAGACCCCAATAGTGTTCATGGCAAATGCATTAAAGGTTAAAGGAAAATTTATGGCTGTAGTAAATAGGAAATCACTCAAAAGTGAGTTATAATTAGTCTTTGATTTTGTTAGCAAAGTGATTCTGTGTAGATCACAAAAAAAGAGCATTGCTTTAGCTGCTGATTTGTATGTGATGGAGGGTCTTGGTAGTTTTGAGTTCATTAGTTCACCTTCTTTAATAATGGAGCACATACATAAAGTTGTTCATGGAAAAAATGGAAAACATAGCATGCCTTATGGATACTGATTAAACAAATTGTTTGATCATTTTGGTATTGTCTATGAAAATAGAACTCCTAGAACTATGATACAATTATTTGGTATAAAGAATATAATCCAAACTAAGTTTATGGAATAGATATTAGGTAATATCTCTCAAGAGGATCTCAACAAAGAAATAGAGAAATTGAAGCTCAACATAGCTTCTAAGGATGCATAAATTAGCAAATCACAAATGACAATTCAGCATCATTATAAAAAGGATCCATGTGTCTCTGAAGAGCTTAGAACTAAGAATATTGAACTAAAGAAAAGAGTTTCAAATCTAACTGATGAGGTTCTCAGCTTGAATGCAGAAATAAGGCATCTAACCAAGGAATTGTTACACTATCATGCTATAGAAAATAATAATATGGCTCTACTTCCCCAAACCCTCTTCCCTATTCCTTCACCTATTTAAATTTTCTTGATTCTTGTGGCTTTTTCTCAAGAACATTTAAATTATGCACTAAAATGATACTTACTTTTTACATGTGAATGAATCTTTATTTGTGTGTTTCATTTGTTTGTTTCTTAATTTTAAGGTTATTCTTCATGTTAGTGTTACCCCAGTGGCCATGAGTTAACTAACTTGTGCTTATTTTACTCTTGGTTTATTGTTATCACTTTTCAATTATGCCAAAAGGGAGAATACTAAATTCATGTGGTAGGGATAAGGTGAGGTGTGTGTTGCATAGTATATTAGGGACCAGGCACTAGGTGCATATGTATTGAATATTGAAAGGCATATTGAAAAATGGTAGAATGCTGTGGAAGTATGAATGATATATTAACAGAGGGAAGAAATGATGGTGCATGGTGATAGGGGGAATCATGGTGCATTATGATAAGGGGAACATTCATCAATAGTAGTGGTAATCACTCTAAGTAAATGAGATGAATGAACGTTGATGCTTAAAAATTCATGGTTGGTTTGTCATCATCAACAATATGGAAAATTGCTATATCTTATTTTGATAATGATCAATTGACATTAAGGGACCAGGTCCCTAGGTCTTTATGCATCAGTACAACTATCACTATTATACGCAGTTTTGTCTGTTAGTGTAAGAAACTGTGCAGGTGCACTTGTACCTTTCAAGACACCTAAACCAATCATATTTCTACCCTAATTATTATCCAGCTATAAATAGAAAAGAATGCTCCTCAATTAACCAGTTTTTGTAATCAGATTGTTCAAAGAGAGAAATAGGAGAAAAACTCAAATATTGCTCAAGTCCCTATCTTTTGTGTGTTGAGAGAGTGTGTGTTCTTGACTTAAGTATTGGTATGTAATTGAATTACTCGTGTTATAAGCGTAGTGATTTTATTTTGTTCTTGAGAGTTCTTAGGTAGAGTTACCTGAGTGTGATATTGGTTAAAGTTAATCAATATTGAGGTGAGTTCTTGGAAGATTTGTCAAGGTAGGTTTGTAATAGAGGTATTGGAAATTGGTGGAGCTTGGATTTAAGTTTCCATTTAAGTCTGTAATCAAGAGTTTGATTATAGTGGATTTTTGAGTGTTTATGAGGGCAAGCTATGGTTTTTCTCCCCTGAGCAAGGAGGTTTCCACATTAAGTCTTTGTCTCTTTTAATTTCCAGCAAAATTTTAGTTTCCTACTGCTAAACTGTTTGATTGCCTATTTTTGACTCTAAGGGACCTGGTTCCTCATTGTGTGGTGCAACCTCCCTACATTTCAACATAGAATAAGAATAAACTTATAGAATAATTGGTGAAGTATTTAACATTTATGAACCAAGACTTCTTTTATATGTCCAGAGTCTTATTCTATCTCATCATACTGGCATAATCTTTGGTGTTATCGTGGTTTTTCACTGAGAGGCCATGCACGTGTTTTGATATTCACGAGTGTTTGATCTAGGAACATTTCATAGGAGTTGTACCACTCCGCACTCATATTGGTCCAATCATCAAGTGTATTCTGCAGAGAAATACACCACCTATAAAGGATATGATTTGGATTATGGTTTTAACCTAGCCCTTACTTTGACTTGTAGCACTACACTATATTCACACATCATAAGAGGGACAGATATTTATAGTGCTTACTTGATCAATCAACTAATGGCTTGTTATTACCATATGAATGTAATTTATGGGATCTCCAATCACAGAGATTGGATTACCATCATTGTTAATCTTCTCGAATTGACTAAAATTCACTCCCCTCGATGTTTTCTTTAGTCCGTGAATTGATGAGATTCACCTTTGACTACACATAATTTATTTACTTAAATAATTTCTTCTCAGAATTGCTACTTTATCGCATTATGTATTAAATTGCCACTAGAAATTTTATTTTTCACTATAGTTATTACAATATATAACCACAAAAAATGTTAGTTTTATTCCAATTAAAATACTCAATAAGAATTCTCTTTACCACTTAATTTCATCACCAACCAAATCAAAAACAACTAACTCTATTTAGTTGATTTTTATGTTATGACACCCTTGGGTAAACATATATCATTCATGAACTTTGTCTCATTTGAATCAAAGATTCAATTTACATCACTATATCTTTCTAGTACAGTGAAAATCCACTATATTTAATATCAATATTGTCACCCATAAGAATACAAAAATTAGAAAAAAACATTAGTTTTTTTCATGACATCAATACATCCCAAAACCATTAGCATAAAAATATGGTCACTCTTCAACAAACTCAATAACAATTTTTTTCTTTCAACTATACTGTTATTCTCACACAAAATATATTTGCAACATTAATAGCACATTCAATTACAAGATACCTCTACGCTTTTATAAAACCTGTCAGGTGGGCCAGGTCAGGTCAGTCTGGCTCTGTTAGACTAGCCCAAATAGAGAATCCAATACAGTCTAACTCAGAATTGGTAAGGGAATGGGTGTCTGGGGCTGGGTACAGGGATGGACTGTCTGGTTCAAAGAGCCCAATAGATCAGGCCAATTGAGAAATCGGACCAAGCCCATCGGTGTAGCGAACCGAACAAGCTTGGCTAAATAATATTTTTTTAAAAATTTATCCCAGCGGCCCAATGGCCTATTTGCTGATATTGGACCATTGGTAACAGCTATATAGCCATTGGCCCAATAGCCAAAATTAGCTTTTGGCTGATTTTATTTTATTTTTTATTTTTTTTCTATAAATACATGACATTTTGAACTATTTTTTTCCACAACTTACAATCTCATTCACTCAAACTCTCTCAACTATTCTAATTATCTCTTAAGGTGCTCAATTTTATTTTACTATTTTTTAATTACAAATATCAAGTGAAAGTTTTCAAAAGTCTCAATATTTGGATACTTCAAAAATTTAGTGTTGTCGTTTCATCTTTTACTTTTACTTTTTAATTATTGTATTATTTGTCGAATAATTATTTTTATTATTATTATATTTTTTTTGAATATTTGTTAGTTTAATTTATAATATGAATAAATTAAGAAAAGTCGGTAAAAGTGTTAGAATTCTTTGTTCCAAAAGTGGTAGTAAAAAATTAGTTGGTTTCAGTAGAGGTAGTTCAAGTACTAGATATACTTGTGTTTCTCCTGTACTGATTAGCGAACCCTTTTAGAATGAAATAAGTGTAGGTGCTCATGATATGAATTTTTTAGAAGCTCAAGAAAATTATAGTATAGAAAAAGAGAATGAAGTAGACACAGTTGATTTCAATGAAGATAATGATGCTATTAGTGATGCACCCGAAGTTCGTAATGATAATGTTAGATCTAAATCAGTTAATCTTCCTCCCTGGTCTCCTGCAAGATCTCGTAAAAATTAGTATTGTGTGAAATTTTTTTACTCGTGTAGAAGAAGCTACTAAGGTCCAATGTAATCTTTGTTAGGAATTATATGAGCATAAGACCGGAGGTAATAAAGGATTTATGAGTGTGTTAGTGAGACATTTGAAAAAACAACACCTAATAGAGATAGATGTGGGAAAATGTGGTGGGACTGTTAGGGGGCCAACTCAAACTAGATTGGACCCAAGAACCGGTCAATTGGTTCAGAATTATAATAAAATAAAGGATCGGTAAGAATTAGTAAAAATGATAGATGCGAGTTGTTTGTCTTTCTCTTTTGCTTCTTTTGAAGCTTTTATTCATTATATTCAAGTAATTTATGATAGTTGTGGGTTGTTTGTCTTTCTCTTTTGCTTCTTCTGAAGCTTTTTATTATGTTCAAGCAATTTATAATTCTTATTTGAAGATATTCCTAGAAGTACTTGTCAGTTCGATATTTTTAGACTTCATGCACAATATGTTTATTATTTATCTACATTATTAAAAAATCTTCTGTATAGAGTTGTTCTAACTTCTGATCTTGATTGGCTATTAATAAAAATGATTATTTAACAATCATTTGTCACTGGATAGATAGTAGTCTTATTATGCAAAAACGTATTTTAATATTTTTGTATGATGAAGACCGTAGACACGCTGAAAAATTTATTTCTGAACCTATTACAAAAGTTAAAAAATACTATGATATTGAAAAAAAGTATTATGTATATCTTTTGATAATGCATCTAACAACAAGGCTGTTGTTGACTTATAAGAAATTAAAATTTCTCCACTGTTACCCAAAATATTTCATGTTTAGTGTGCTTTCCATATATATAATTTAATTGTAAAGATAGTCTTGAATTTTTTGAGCTTAGTATTGAAAAAGTTAGGCTTGCGGTTGGCTTTATTCAAGGAAATCATAGAAAAGTTAGACTTGCAGAATTTAAAATAAAATGTCATCAAAATGTACTTAGACTGATGTTAACACCTGAAGAATTAGATACTAGATGGAATGTTACTTCTAATTTTTTAAGAACTTGCCTTATTTATAAAGTTCCGATCACTATAAATTTTAATCAATTTGCTGTTCGTTTCTAAGTGTATGTTATATGATTCTGATAGGGCTATGATTGATGATGTTGTTAAATTTTGAATTTTTTTTATATAGCTATGATTTAATTTTATGCTTATTATTATCCTACTATTTGTAATATTTTATATTACTTAGCCGACATTTCGTGTTTGTTTAATGAATATAAGAATAAATCAGGTTAAAATGATGCTATTGCTGCAATGATTGATAAACTTTAAAAATATTTTCATCTATTTTCTTCTATTTACTTGATTGATGCTGTAATAAATCAATGTATGAAGTATAATACTATATTTGAATTTATGTCTATTATTTATAATGTTTTAGCTATACAACTTGAAGAAGAACCTTTCATTTTATGGCTATGGGTGATACAAATAATTTCATGGACGCATTATACAATCATTATGCTGATTTACTTGATGATTCCTTATCGACACATATCACTCGAATTCTCACTCCCCATGTCACGACTTTAAAACAAGGGACATGATGTCACTTGTCGTGGCGTACCTTGACAAGTAAGTTTATGCACCAAACTGATACAAAAAGGGGGAAAAAGATAGAAATGCCCAAGGTAAGGCTCCTAGAACGAAGTCAAACCATACAAGTAATTAAAACAATTCAAAAAGAATATATCTATTTAGGGCACGCCACTTGCAATCAAAAAATATTCCACAACGGTATCCCACATCGCTTTCACTAATAGATCTACAATATCCACATATTATACAACAACACACCAAATAGGGACATAAGTATACAACATCTTGAATATAAGAAAGACAGTAAAAAACTAAGTATATACAAGATATCAAGAACAATTAAGGAAGAATGAACAATTAGATAGAACAAGTTAATATGGAAAATACAAGTCACAGTACAAACACAATAAAGCAAGTGCAATGCATATGATGATGATGATGATGATGATTCACGAGGCCGTCGCACAACCTCCGTAACCCATAGAGGCAAGCCTCTTAATGTGGGACTCATGGGGGGGGGGGGGGAGTTGTTAACCCATATACAATCCATATATCAATATCTCCTTCCCAACATATCCCTTGAGTAGGGTTATAAAATCCAGTGTTTTTAAAATTTTCAGTATTTCCAGACCAAATGAGATATAAATCAAATATGACAAACAACAACAAGTATATACAAAACATACAACAAACAAATGAAATTATGTGTATGATGCCGTGAAGATGACCATGCAATGTTCATAACCCATCATAGTGAGTATTTTCACAACCAATCAAATGAGGTATTTTCATAAAAAAAATTATAAAAGTACATTTCCACAACCACGTGAGTCAATATCCACTTATAAATTCCACCATCTATGAATTTTCACAAGTTTCATATGCCAACAAGTATGAATATATCACAATACACCAATGGTATCACATTAAGCATTTCAATATTATAATATAATTATGCACATGTATTCAAGGCTATTGTAATGCCCCAAGTCTATACCCTAAATGCTACACGGTGCTTACGACCCCAAAGGACCACAAGCTAACCCATGACTGATATCTGTTGTGAGCACTGAATGATATATTGAAATAAATGTGAAAAATAGGCTGAAATACCATAAGTTCCAAACATCTGAAATACTACTAAAAATATCAAACTGTAATAATAATTTGTAAAACTAAATACTGTCTGAAAACTAGTGTGAAAATCCTCTAAACTAAACTGTCTAAATGTGGAGTTGCTAAGTTTTCTTGAGTTTTGTAACTGACTGAGTTCTACTGATCGTGATGTGACTGATACTATTTGTAACTGACATAGGCTATAGGTAAACAACTAAATTATCAGGTATTAAATACACCCAACACTTGATAGCATGAAAAGTAAGGCAAAGCATAATCTTGAATAACATAATAATGTTCACTTGGTCATAATTCTTCTATAGAGACATTTTATCAAACACTTGTAATGCATTAACTTGTACATGAATGGGGAATACATGTTAGTATACTATAATGACATTATTTCATTCTCATAGACAATTTATCAAACACATGAGAGACATTCTTGTTTTACTAAATCATAAACACTTAGGGTAAACATGGTTATAACAATCAACTTGCAAATTGAAGGGTTTATCATGAATATTATGTAGATCAACTCATACTAGGAACAATTCTTGAGACTTGGAATTTAAATCATGGATAACACATCAACATGAAAATTACAATGCCCAAACTTGTAAATTCATGGATTATAACATGGAGATTACTGAATTCAATATACATCCAATTCCCTTTCATGGAATCGACCATTAATCATGGATTTAAAACTTAATAAATGTCAAAACATGAATACAATCAAATTTCATACATGTAAATCATGAATCATGAATCTTGAAGTTTTAAAAATGGATTGTTGGACTCTATGGGTGAAAGGGTCCCCTAGATGAACACCTAACATACCTTAGAATATTTGTTCTTGAAGATTCTTGGAAAAATTCTTGAGATTGATCTTGATTTCTTGGAGCTAGGGTTTGTTTTCTTGAGAGAGAATACTTTTAATTTGGGGAAAATTGATTATGAATGACCTTTAAAACATTTTTAGGGATTAAATCCCATATCTGGTCATGCAAAAATCATGGGAAAAGACCAATTTATCCCTACACGTCACTTTTAATTTTTGAGAAATTTTTCTGACCTGGACCTCTGGCGCAATGTGGTACTATCGAGCCGTGTCTCTAGAAAATGACAACTGGGAACTGAGGACTTGGCATGACATGGTGGGATCACGGAGCCCCTTTGGTTCTGAAATCTGGACTCATCGCGACGCGGTGGGATCGCGTTGATACACTGGAAAGTGACAAACGTGAAAAATGAGCTTTGACACAATGCGCCAATATCGCAGAGCAATAATGGAAAATGACAATTGTCATTTTGACATACTCTGCAGCACACTACTGGCCTGAATGATGGTGTTTAACGACTGAAACTTAAAATAGCCATAACTTCTTACCTGGTTATCGAATTTAGTTAAATTTTATATCATTGGAAATCTAATTCAATTTTCTACGCAATGGCAGGCTCTAAATAGAAAAATAATGAGTATTTTAAAAATTTATATTAAATAACTCATGAATTGAGGGCTAAGTTAAGCTTGAGAAATATGGGGTATTACAATATCTCCTCCTTGGGAACATTCGTCCTCGAGTTAAACTGATTAAGCTAAGACACTGATAGACTGAGTTTACACACTAAAAATGCACATTTGATGTATGACTGAACTACTGAAAAACTAAGATTTCACACTGAACATACATATCTAATGCATGAGTATATGACTAAACTGATTCATGAATGCATGACTGAAATATACAACGGTAATGAATACTAAGTTTATAATTATATCTGAACAAGGAACTGAGTAAAGCTAAGGAAGACTGTTACCTTAAGATGGATATGAGTTTATAGATAAGAGGTGAGAATACTTGGTCCACATATCTGTTTCTACTTCCCAAGTAGCTCTCTCAACGGACTGATTTTGCCAAAAAAATTTGACTAAGAGAACTTTTTTGTTCCTCAGTCTGCGATCTGATGATTGAGGATCTGGACTGGAACCTCTTTAAAAGAAAGATCATTCTGAATATTTACATCCTCTAAAGGAACTATTACTGCTGGGTCACCAATGTATTTCTTTAGCAAGGAGATGTGGAATGCTAGATGCACCGAGGCTAGATCTGAAGGCAACTCAAGCTCATAAGTTACCTTTCCGAAATGACTGAGAATTCAATAAGGACCGACATATCGAGGACTGAGATTTCCCTTCTTGCCGAACCTTTTTACCCCCTTTATGGAAGAGATTTTAAAGAATATAAAATCACCAATCTCAAACTTGAGATCCTTTCTCCACATGTCTGCATATAATTTTTGTCGGTTCTAGGCAGCCTGAAGTCTTTCTCTGATTAATTAAACCTTCTTTAAGGCATCGAATACTAGATCAAGCCCTACTACTGCCGCCTCACCTACCTCAAACCAACCAATTAGAGATCTGCATCTTCTACCATAGAGAGCCTCAAACAGAGCCATCTAAATACTGGAATGATAGCTGTTATTGTATGCAAATTTGATCAAAGGCAAGTGGTCATCCTAACTAACCTTAAAATTGAAAACACAGGGTCTTAGCATATCTTCTAAAGTCTGAATGGTCCTTTCTGCTTGACCATCTATCTAAGGATAGAAGACTGTACTGATGTGAACTCGGATACCAAGACCCTTTTGGAATGCTTTCCAGAAATAAGAGGTGAACTAGGTGCCTCTATCTGAGATAATGGATACTGGAAGTCCATGTAACTTGACCAACTCTTTGATATAGAGTTTGGCATAGTCCTTAACTGAGTAAGAAGTATGGGCTGGAAAGAAATGAGCTTATTTGGTCATCCTGTATATGATAACCCATATAGAATCATGTTGATGATGAGTACATGGCAAACCCATCACAAAGTCCATGTTTACTTTTTCCCATTTTCATGTGGGAATACTGAACACCTGTATGGACCCACTTGGCTTATGGTGCTCAATCTTAACTTGCTAACATATAAAGAACTTAGCTAAAAACTTTGCAATATCTCTCTTCATCCCACTCTACCTATAGATCTCCCACACATTGCGGTACATCTTAGTGGCCCCTGGATGAATAGAGTAATGTGCACCATACACTTATGCAAGAATTCATTCCCTCAAGTCGTCTACACCCAGCACACTAGCCGACCCTAGCAACAAAATACACCATCTCCCCTTTGGGAGAAAACCTCTATTTTTTGATCTCTGACTAACTCTTTCAACTTAACATGACTGGGATGTCTATCCTGCTTTTCCTTCACCTTGAAAACTAGAGAGGATTTGAAACTATTCTAAACCCACACATTACCTTCTGTTGAATCAACTAAGCGGATACCTAGTTGGGCAAGCTGATGAACTTCCTGAGCTAACTTTTGTTTACCATCCTTCACATGAGTAACACTACCCATAGAGAGTCTACTAAGAGCATCAACCACTACATTGGCCTTGTTTGGGTGATACAAAATAGTCATATGATAATTTTTCAATAACTCTAACCACCTTCTCTGATACAAATTTAAATATTTTTGAGAAAAGACATACTGAAGGCTTTTGTGATATATGAACACATCAACATGCACCCCATACAAGTAATGCCTTCAAACCTTAAGGCAAGCACTACTGCTGCTAACTCGAGATCATGAGTTGGATAATTCTTCTTATGAGGCTTAAGCTGTCTGGAGGCATAGGCTATGACCTTACCTTTCTGAATAGGACATAACCCAAACCTACTTTGGATGTATCACAATACACAACAAATCCATCTGAACTATTTGGTAGAGTCAAAACTGGGGCTCAGGTGAGTCGAGTCTTTAACTCTTGAAAACTCTTCTCATAGGAATCTGACCACTAAAATTGAACTTTTTTCCAAGTCAATCAGGACATAGGGGAAGCAATAGATCAAAACCCTTTAGTAAACCAATGGTAATAGCTAGCTAAACCTAAGAAACTCCAGATATCTAATGTAAAAGTGAGTCTAGGCCAGTTTCTCTCCACTTTAATCTTTTGAGGATCAACTCTAATACCATCACCAAAAATAATATGACCAAGAAACGTTACTAACCTTAGCCAAAATTTGCACTTACTAAATTTGGTAAATAGTTGATGAGTTATGAGAGTCTGAAGTATGATTCTGAGGTGATCTACGTGATTATTCTTGCTATGAGAATAGACAAGAATGTTATCGATAAAGACTATAATTAACATGTCCAAGTACTACTCGAATACTCGATTTATCAAGTCTATAAAGGCTGTTGGGGCATTGGTAAGACCAAAGAATATAACTATAAACTCAAAGTGACCATACCAGGTTCTGAAAGCTATTTTTGGAATGTCATATTCTCTAACCATGAGCTGATAATAGCCTGATCTGAGGTCTATCTTAGAAAAGTAACTAGCATACTGTAGTTGGTCGAACAAGTTATTCATTCTGGGAATTGGGTACTTATTATTGACTGTGACTTTGTTTAAATGATGATAGTTAATATACATTCTGAGAGAACCATCTTTCTTATGCATGAATAGAGCTAATTTACCCCACGAGAAAATACTGGGTCTAATGAATCCCTTATCTAAGATATCCTTCAACTGTTCTTTTAATTCTCAGAGTTCTGCTGGTGCTATTTTGTATGGAGAAATATATATGGGTTGAGTATATGGGAGAAGGTCTATTCCGAAGTCTATTTCCCTAATGGGAGGAACTCTAAGAAGATCGTCAGAAAACACATCTGAGAATTCATTTACTACTGGAACTGACTCAAATATTGGAGTTTCTGAGTTAGAGTCTTTGACTCACATAAGATGATATATATATCCCTTGGATATCACCTTTTTCACTCTAAGGTATAAAATCAACTGACCCTTAAGCGCTATGGTACTACCTCTATATTCAAGGACTGGTTCATTTGGAAACAGAAAATGAACTATTCTATTTCTATAATCAACTGAGCCATAACATGATTGAAGACAATCTATGCCGAGAATGACATCAAAATCTGGCATCTCTAGATCTACAAGGTCTGCTAACATAACTTTTTGATATATCATAATCATATAGTTCCTGTATACTCATCGGGCTATGATAGATTTACCCATTATGGTAGAAATTGAGAAAGGCTCTGCTAAGATTTTTGGACTGACTCCGAAGTTTACGAATATGTAGGGAGTTATGAAAAATAAAGAAGCTCCCAGATCTAGCGAGGCATAAATATGTAAATAGAATATCTATAATGTACCAGTGACCACATCAGGAGAATTTTTCTGATCTTGTCTGGACTGAAGTGCATAAAGCCTGTTTGGGCGTTACCCATTGGTGGAACTGGAAGTGGTACCCTGCTGATTTGGGCGACCTGACTGAGATGAAGAACGAGTATGTAGACCCTGAGAACCTGACTGAGGACAATCTCTGACTCTGTGGCCAGGCTTGCCATACCTAAAACAAACATCACTGCCAGCTCTGCAGATACCCTTATAGTTTTTGCCACATTACTGACATAGAGTATTTGTTCGAATACTACTGATACTACCCTGAGGCTTTGATCCTAGAGCCCTATCGTTGTTACCATTTCTGAACTTGGGTACTGGAGCACTGGCTGAGGATGGAGCTGGAACTGAAGACTTTGGATAAAACTAAGAACGATTACCACTCTCTGACTTAGGCTGATTAAAATTGAGGCTACCTATTATAGCTCTCTTGTTCTGCCTCTCTCCCTCTGATCTTAGCCTCTTCTATCTTCTGAGCATATACTATGAGTCTAGATATGTCCATCTTCTTAATTAATATCATTTTTCTGCACTCCTTAACCATACTATCTAACATCTCAGATACGAACTTGCTTATTTTGGACCTATTATTTGCTACTACGAGGGGAGCATATCTGGCTAACTGAGTTAACATGAGGGAATACTCTTTCACATTCATACTACCTTACCTGATGTTGATAAACTCTAACACCTTGGCTTCTCTCAGCTCTAAGGGAAAGAATCTCTCTAGAAAAGTAGTAGCAAACTTTTTCTACTCTATGGGCTCTACATTTGTGACCCTATCTACCTTCCACTGATTAAACCACGTATGAGGTACATCTTATAGCTAATAGGCAGCTAACTAACACTCTCACTAGAATTCACTCCCATAATGTCCGTGACTTTCTGAACTTGATCGAGGAACTCCTGTGGATCCTCTTTTAACTTAGTCCTGAGAATAGGGAAGGATTCATTCGGGTGAAGTCCCAAATCCTGGCTGTAGCAGTATTGGCCACTGGGTTGGCCTGAACAGCAGCTGGCCATTCATTCTGTACTGTGATAAAATTGGCTAGAGTAGTGAATGTAACTCTAAATTCTATATGGGAGACATGCTCGTCCAGGGGATCTACCTGAATGGGCTGAGGTGCTGACTAATTTTCAGTTCTCCTTTCGTTACTTTTTTTGGGAGGCATGTTTTGTGAATAAAAAGGAGGAAACAGATTAGACTGAGAGTTTAACTTAAGATCATGCTCACTCATACGACATGAATATTTAAAGAAGGAATACTGTTTCCTAAAATAACTCATAGACTCCTATCCATAAGTTTGGCGCGCTACACACCCATGCACAAGACTCTACTAGATGCGGCTTTTAGACTTCCTAGGACACTGTTGAACCTTAGGCTCTGATACTAAGTCTGTAATGCCCCTAGTCTATACCCAAACTCTACACGATGCATATAACCCTGAAGGACCACAAGCTAACCCATGACTGATTTCTATTGTGAGCACTAAATAATATACTGAAATAAATGTGGAAAATAGACTGAAATACCATAAGGTTCAAACATCTGAAATACTATTGAAAAAATCAAACTGTAATGATAATCTATAAAACTGAATACTATCTAAAAACTAGTCTGAAAAGCCTCTAAACTGAACTTCTGAATGTGGAGTTGATGGTATAATCCCCTAACTAACTCCATCTACTATAATGCTGAGTCTACTGAAATAATAAAATAAAAGAATATCCTCGAATGATGAGGACTCACTGCTAATCTACTATTTTTGGCTAAATCTGAATCTATCTATGCACGGTCGAGAACCTAAGCGTCTGAACCTATGATATAAGACATCATAGCATAAAGAAAGAGTATGCGTCAATATATGTAATGTACTGGTATGCTAGATGGGGTAAGGCTGAATGCAAGGGTTCATATGCATGATCAATAACTGACTGTTTAATATAAAGTAACTAAACATAAGAGTACATGGATAAATGATACTACTATAAATACTGAGTGTGCACTAATGTGCATATAAATAAATATTGTGACTAAGCTTGTTTGAAGCTAAGTCCTGAATTCTGATACTAAGTAATTGATAACTGATTTACTGATATTGGTTGACTGTATCTAACAGTCTTGATTCTGTAAAACTAAACTGAGTTCTATTTTGAAGACTGAAACTGAGACTATGGGAGGTAATCATCTAATTGACATGCCCTAAATAAGATAAGATAACTGAGTTGGGGTCCAACCTGTGATCCTAGTTGGAAGAGTGTCAGTACAGTGCCACGAGTAAAGATAGGCTGAAGAGTTACCCTCATCTGGTAGGTACTCTAATGAGATGGTGGAACCCCCATCTGTCAGGTTAAAGCATTTCATTAACCCTCAACTGTCAGGTTAGATATCTCAACCTATGCTGGCTACGTAGTTCAGGAATGCAAGGATTGCTTCTAAGGACCACACACTTACTGGTAGGTGAGCCATCATCCTTGGGTTCACTCGATGTTGAATCCTACTCCCAACTGAAAGACACTGAACTGGACTGGACTCATACAGAGTTTACTGAGTTTTCTTGAATTTTGTAATTAACTGAGTTCTACTAATTGTGACATGACTGATACTATTTGTAACTAACATAGGTTCTAGGTAAATGCTAAATTATCGGGTATTAAATACCCCCAGGACTCGATAGCATTAAAAGTAAAGCAAAGCATAATCTTGAATAACATAATAATGTTCACTTGGTCATAATTCTTCTATAGAGATATTTTATCAAACACTTGTAATGCATTAACTTGTAAATGAATGGGGAATACATGTTAGCATCCTGTAATGGCATTATTTCATCCTCATAGACTATTATCAAACACATGAGAGGCATTCTTGTTTTACTAAATCATAAACACTTAGGGTAAACATGGTTATAACAATCAACTTCCAAATTGAAGGGTTTATCATGAATATCATGTAGATTAACTCATACTAGGAGCAATTCTTAAGGCTTGGAATTTAATCATGGATAACACATCAACACGGCAAATACAATTCCCAAACTTGTAAAATCATAGATTATAACAGGGGGTTACTCAATTCAATATACATGCTATTCAATTTCATGGAATCCACCATTAATCATGAATTTAAAACTCAATAAATGTCAAAACATCAATACAATCAAATTTCATACATGTAAATCATGAATCATGAATCATGAATCTTGAAGTTTTAAAAATGGATTCTTGGACTCTATATGTGAAATGAACCCATAGATAAATACCTAACATAACTTGGAATATTTGTTCTTAAAGATTCTTGGAGAAATTCTTGAGATTGATCTTGATTTCTTGGAGCTAGGGTTTATTTTCTTGAGAGAGAATATTTTTAAATTGAGGGGAAATTGATCAAGAATGACCTTTGAAACATTTTTAGGGATTAAATCCCGTATATGGTCATGCAAAAATCATGATAAAAGACAAACTTATCCCTGTATGTCACTTTTAATTTTCGAGAAATTCTCCTGCCCTGGACCCCTGGCACGATGCGGCGCTATCGCGTCGTGTCTCTGGAAAATGACAACTGGGAACTGAGGGATTGCCATGATGTGGTGGGATTGTAGGCCCCATTTGGTTCTGAAATCTATACTAATCGCGACGCGGTGGGATCACGTTGATACACTGAAAAGTGACAAACGTGAAAATGATCCTTGGCGTGACACGCCAATATCTCGGAGCAATACTGGAAACTGTCAATCATCATTTTGACATACTCTGCGACGTGCTATTGGCCTGAATGACGGTGTTTAACGAATGAAACTTAAAATAGCCATAACTTCTTACCAAGTTATCGAATTTAGGTGAATTTTATATCGTTGGAAAGCTAATTCATTTCCTACGCAATGGCAGGCTCTAAACTGAGAAATTATAAGTATTTTAAAAATTTTATATTAGATAACTCATGATTTGAGGGTTAAGTTAAGCTTGAGAAATATGGTGTATTACAACTATCAATATCATGTAGGAGCCCACACGGTCATTCATATCACATAATATCTCAATTTCAACAATTACATCACATATAGGCCCCCACACGTGCACAACACATGCATAGACATTTTTCATGATTAGTTCCCATCCTTAACATGCATTTTGTACCATCATTTACTACCCAACCCAATCTAAAAGAATTACGCCATAACCTACCTCGAATACTGAAATCGATATGCTACACTTCAAACCCACGATCTTACTTTCTACAAACATTTCCAAAATCAACTAAAACTAAGAAATATAGAATCTACATGCCAAAACAAATCCAATGATGCTCATATTGACTACTTTTGGTTCGGGGTCAAAACAAACCCCCAAAACGAATTTTCAAAATTAATGGGCAAAATAAAAAATTTACTTCAAAAACATGTTCCGCATAATGTTAGAAATCTACAAATGAAAACCCAAGTAAAAAGAGTCAAAAATGAGGTTCAAATCCAAGAAAAATTATTTTTGAGCTTTATCAGGTAAAATCTTTAAAATTCGGGTTAAGATCAAGAATTAGAGTTAGTTTGAAGGTTAAATTGATTAAAAAATAGTAATTATAAGATAAAAATATTATTCAAGTGAAAAGGAGTAAAATTGGAGATTAAAACCAAGATATATAATTTTTGGGTTTTTGATAAATTAATTATGAAATTACTAAGAAAGGGGAGAATTTTTATCTTAAATCCGTAATAGAATTAAGAAATCGGTGTTAATCTAAATTTTCAAGCTCCCACAAGCTTTACTTTTAAGATTTCACACTATTTTAGGATTTAACTCTCAAGTTACAAGATGAAAAATAGGCCCAAAAAGCAGCTATAAGGATGTTTTTTAGATACACCAGCTTTTTTGAAGATAAAAACTAGATTTTAAGTCCAAAAAAATGGACTTCAATAGGGTGCCCAAGATTCATTCAAAGTCTTATATATGCGAACAAACTATGCAACTGCATTAAATTTGATGTTCCGGACGTGTTGGCAAAGTTGAATTTTCAAAAAAATATCGTTGTCACAGAGTTGACCCCCGAAATCCAAAATTACAAGTTTTCAAATTGAAAATCAAAATGAGTTTTAAAAATCGTAAAATCACACCAAATATGTTACAACCCTAAAATAAAAATTCCAAAGCTACTAGCGCAATTGAATTTTCCATCCGAGGTTGTTCCGATCAAATATAGATCTCACACTCATATTTCTAATTTTTAACTTTTCAACCAACAAGTTGAAATGAGCTCGGTTGTATCGGGACCAGAACCAAAGGTCTACCTAGCCTAAAATTGATATTATGAAGCTACTGGCGCAGTTCGTTCATCCATCCATCCCACGCATCAAAAGATATTCATAAAAATCTAAAATAAGGCTCTCAATGCCACCAAAAACCATAGTATCACATAAATGGTACCAAAATACATCAAAAATCATTACAATCACCCCCACACCATATAAATACCATAATATAACTATGGGGAGGGGTAACTAGTAAAATCACACAGAAATACACTTTTGACATATTTCATCAAAAAGCTAGTCGTTACATCATCCGCTACTAAAAGTCTAGTTCATTCTCAAACTAAGTCAAAGAAATACCTAAATTAACGAAGAGTTAGGGATAGGAGCTATGCATATTAGAATTAAGCTAATAAATATCCTTATCTAAAAGTCGATATCTCCACTGAACCTTAACCACAGGGATAACTCTAGAGCGTAATTGCCTAACATCCCTATCCAAAATGGAGACTGGATCCTCAACGAAAGACAACCGCTCATCTAACTAAAATGACTCCCAATGAATGACATAAGACTGATTAGGAATATAGCGGCGAAGCATGGAAATATGAAAAACTAGATTAACACCTGATAAATCTGGAGGCAAAGCTAACTCATAGGACACATCACCAATAGTTTGAAGAATCTCAAATGGACCAATATACCCAAGGCTAAGCTTTCCCCTCTTCCTAAACCTCATCTCACCCTTCATGGGTGAAATGAAAAAAAATATAATCACCAAAACTAAGTCTCAATGTAAGAAGTCTACGATCAACATAGCACTTTTGCCTACTCTGAGCTGCTCTAAGTCTATCCTGAATGATTCGAACTCTATCCAAAGACTCACGAAGCAAGTACATACCTCGAGGTCTCAACTCTAAAACATCAAACCAACCTACTGGCGAGAGACAACATCTACCATACAACGCCTCAAAAAGAGCCATATCAATACTATAATAGTAACTATTATTGTATTCAAACTCTACTAAAGCTAAATACTACTCCCACTGGCCACCAAAATCCATCACACAAGCGCGAAGCATATCCTCTAAAACCTGGATAATCCCTCTGACTAACCATTATTATGGGGTGAAATATTTTGCTAAGATCAACCCGAGTACCCAACTTATACTAAAAAGTCTTCCAAAAGTGAAATGCGAACACAGAACCTCAATTTGAAATAATAGACACTGACACACTAAGTAGAGACACAATTTTATAAATATAGATATGGACCAACCTCTCAATATCGAAGGAAACTTGACCTGGGATGAAATGGGATAACCCATTCAATTGATCCACGGTGTCCCAAACTCTATCAAAACCATGAGAAGTATGAGGTAAACTAGTCATGAAATCCATGGTGATCCTGTAACACCTCATATTTTTGGGTTAAAATTTAAACCATTGTTACTATGTATATAAGCTCTAATCCATTGATTTTTGTATGAATATATATGTAATGATCATTTACCTAGTGTGAAAGTGCTATCAAGGTACAAAATGTTCATAAGAAACACTTAGAGCAAAGTAGAGTTAAGAGCTCTCAATTCATCCAAATTTTGGTATTTGATCCTACAAGGGTCAATTTTGAACATGTATAACTTCTAAAATATTATAAATTTTGGAGATTAAAACCCACCAAATTATATATACATTTTTCCTCTTTCTAACACATCTGATTTTGCTTTAATCCGATACCCGAGCAAAAAGTTATGAGCATTTCTATGAGGAACCAGTAAGGGCATGCAATATCACAATGGCATAAACCTTAGGCTCTGAATTTACAGCGTGACACAGACCTTAGGCTCCACATTTTGCAGCGTGACATAGACCGTATTTTGGAACATTAAAATACTCGTTTCTCTTCAGTTTTTCAAGGGTAGACAAGTCGTTTACACCCAAAATCATCCTAAACTATCCTATGACTGGTATAAGCATAATTTTAACACCTCATAACCCCAAAACACATCAAATACATAATCTCTTTTCTCCCAAATCCTTAAAAAAATTTAAAAAGGGTTCTTCTTCAAGAATTCAAGTTCCAAGATTCGAATTCATGCTTTCCTTCAAGAAGTCAAGAAATTAAGGTATGAGGGTATTGAATAAGGGTCTCCTTTCATCCTTATGCCAAAACTTAAGATTTTTATTCATGAATTTTATGAATTCCATAATCTAGGGTTTTATCCAATTATTACCCCAAGCTTGAGTTCAATCTTCCATGATACAAAATTCACTTATAAGCATGTTTTACATGATATTAGTCAAGATTTCAAGCATATGATCAAGTTATATGAGTTTTTCCAAAGTTTCCCCAAATCCTCTAGTTTAATCCTATTTTGATTTAAGGTTTCATGAAAAGCATGAATTTCTCAATTCTATAATTTAATTCTTGAATTCTACCATGAATGTGTATTCCTCCATAAGTTTAAGCATGCTTCAGTATCTCAACCATGTTATATCTCAATATTGACAAAATTATTGGATTCTTAAGTTTAAGTCATGAAGTTTCTTATCATGTTAGTAATTTAAAATTATCGTATTTAACTGTATTATTTAATGCTGGCGGGTTATGAACACCCGATACCTAGATAGTTATGTATGTTTCAGATTTTTAAGTTACAATTAATTCAGACCATGCTTGTATCAGTATATTCAAATTATCATATTCTTATTAAGCATTATTAATTATTGGATTTTTGGCCTTTATTCATGAAATTTCCTTTTTATGATCATTTTACATAATTTTAAATACTTCAGATTATACATGCACTATTTTTTTTAGAATACCATAACTTAACCATATCAGTTATCAATGTATGTACTAGTTTATTCTTCTATGTCTGTTCAGTTGGGAGTAGAACTTAGCACTGAGCGAATTTAGGGATGAAGGCTTTCGTGATAGTCAAGGGTGAGACCTTTAGTAGCAATTCCTGAGTTCTAGAAATACGTAGACAGTGTAGGTATGATAGGTATTCCTACCGGTAGAGGTTTGATACTTTTTAGAGGCACCTGCCAGTCGAGGGTGACCCCTAATCCATTAGGACACCAGTTTAATGGATCTACACAACTACTGTCATTGCTCGTGGCAAGGTATTAACGCCATTCTAACTGGGGTTACAAGTTGGACCCCAATTAGCTTAGATTAGGGCATATCGGTTAAATGTTAGCTCCTATAGTCTTAGTTTAATATTCAGACCACATCAACTCAGGTTTGCAAGACAAAGTTTCATTTTATTAGTTTGTCAGTTTTATAGATTTTTACTGCATGCTTTACTTGGTCTTGCATTAGTTTTACATGTTTATGCTTTCATGATTAGTATTTATACATGATTTCCAGTACAATTTTGCAACCTCTTCAGCTTTAACTTGAGATTTACATATAGTATTAATTTTTTACCGCTTTCTAGTTTATAAAATATTATCAGCTCATGATTTAGATATGTCACTAAGTCTTACAGCTTTTATGCACAACCATGATTTAAATGCATATCTTAGCAAATAGCTTATGTCCTCAGCTTTACAATATATTTTTTTTAGTATTTTCATGATTAATGCATGTCTCACATACTCATTACATTTAAAAGTACTGACCATATATATGCGTTTATAACTACATTTCTTCAGAATGTAGGTACCAAATGTAGCCCATATGCCAAGGTCAGGCAGTTCTCAACATTCAACTAGTAGGTGATGATTTCTCTAATTTCAGCAATTCAAGTCAGTTACAGTTCTTGTATTTTATTTTTGTTATTTTTATGTATTAATTAGGGATAGTTAGGGGTCATATACCAACTACCTATAGTCAGTATTGTAGAGGCTTCATAGATGGTTAGTCAGAGTCAGTATTTGTAATTTAAGTTCCTCTCTCTCTCTTAGATTTTAGTGTTATAAATTTTACTCAGTTATATTTTGAAACACCTTATCTCATGATAATTATGTTTTCTCTTAGTTATATAGTATTTATATATATATATGTATGTATATACACACACGCATATATATATATATATATATATATATATATATATATATATATATATATATCTTAAATTGGTTGCTCAAGTACTATACCAGTACATGGGTTAGCTTGGTATCACTTGTGGTTCTAAGCACCGTCTCATGACTAAGGGATAGTCTTGGGTCATAATAAACTTGATATTATACCACAAGGTTCTAATGTCCTAGGGTGTCTATGAAGCCATGTCTAGTAGAGTCTTGCTGAATGATACGGAGATATCTGTACTTTTCCTTGAGAGGCTACATGGCATTTAAGAAATATTTCCCTTCTTTCATATCTCAGACCGTGTTGTAGAGATGTTCTCTAAGAAACTTATATAGGTTCTTACATTACTCCATTTATTACAAATCTACCTTATTTTTGAGGTAACAGAAACAATCAAGGTTAAATAACTACTGATAGAGTTTTCTCATACAATCACCACAAATAGTTACGGGATTGCATATGAGCTCAAAAAAGGTCCTATTAGTGACTTTAAGTTCCATTGTTTGAATGATTTCGTTCTTATTTATGAAAATTATGCACTGATGCAAAGTCAAATATACCCTCAAATCCCTTCTCAAAATCCAATAATAGCATCTAATCTAGAGTTAGAAGCAAGAACCTAGAAGTTTAGAAGCAGTAAAGTGGGGATAGTATTTATCTGGATTTAGTAGATTATGTATCCACGGAGCCAGAAGGGTGTTGTTTAGTTTGTTTAATAGCACTTTGAGAGAGATTTCTCAGTTAAGAGAGACTTAGCGTATGTTATTACCCTAGTTGGGATAGACATTAGGTAGTGACCAGAATGATAGAGAAGTTTGTTAAGATTAAATACGCTCATAAAATTTTGTATGGATTAATGTTTCATGATTCCTACCCAGTAGTACTAAGTATAGTTCATTAAAAAATTTGGGATATCCATGTAAAGTGTTAGAATCTAAGTTTGAATTTTGAATGATTGAGCTAATAGAAAGAAAAGTTTGAAATTCTAGGTGGTGTGAACTCAGGGTATCGTAATACTCCTAAAGATTCTAAGTTAGTAAGTGTTTAAGTTATCATATAATGACTATTGGGGATATAGAGATTTAAGAGTTCTATCTCAGAAAGAAGTACTAGCAGTGGGTTTTACACTTTAATAAACTTTCAGGGTGGGTTTATTATTTATATGTATTGCTATATCTTGGACTCTAGTGTAGAGTGGTTGCAGTGTAGTTTGAAGTTTATTAAAGGGGTTTACAGACTTAGAACGATGGCTTAAATCTAAAAGGGAGATGATAGAACAAGGAACTAAGTCATGTTTTCAGATTCTAGTGAAACCTAGAACAACAGTAGGGGAGGAAGATACCCAACCCACTCTATCACCACGATATCTATTCAAGCCTTATAAGTAAGCTCTATAATTATAGCTCATATTCATGAACTTTTCATAGAATCATGCACACTCTCAATTCCTAGTATAAGGAGTGCCAAATCACTTAGAAGTACAAATCATATTCCATAAATTTATGAACTCCGAACTTAGGTCATGCAACTTATGACTTATGTACTCATTCTTTATAGTATGCTCAGTTCCCACACGGTGCACCCTTAATGACTAAAAAAATTCAGATTATGGAAAGTATGCCCTTAGTTTTGATATCTTTAATGAATTCAAGCCTTTGATACTCTATTACTCAAGCCTCAGTTAAGTGTCAAAATTGGGTATAGTATTCTTTCAAGCTTTGGGTTCTATGTTCTGAACTTTCAGTAAGCTCTCCTTATATAAAGATAGTGGTGATGAAATGGATGAACAATGGATTATATGGGAGATAAGAAATGTTCCGTATTAGGAAAAAATTATGGTATGCTTGTTTTATATAAGGCTATAAGTTTGAAGAAATATTGAGGCAAAGATTTTGGTATATGTCATGGTTAGTTGAGAATTCTATGTGTATCTTCTTAGGGATAGTGCATGGAAGTCATCCATTGATAAAGATATTAGAGAATATGGAAAAATTCCTAGATGGTTTGGATTCATAGAATTTCATATGTGATTATAATGACAGGCTTGAATGTCAAGTTGGTATAAAAGTGGTTGAATGCATTGTACGTTAGTGAATCCCTAGTAAGAGGTTAAAGTTAGTTATTAAAGTGGTAAGGAGTATTATTCTTGAGATGAGAGCTTTAAAAACCCAAAAGATATTAAAACTAATGGTTTATACTAATATTATGGTGTTATGTATAGTACCTTGTGATTTTGAGTTAGGCTTAAATATAGTGAGAGTATGTAGTTCAACTCAAACTTTGGCTAGATTATTCATATGTACCCATGTGAGAATCTTAAGTTGCATCAAATGAGCAGAGTATTTAGAAGGACAAGTATGGTTGAGGGAGTATTTGAGAAGTATAGATAAGCTTTAAAGTTAGCAGTTGCATTGCCTAAGACATAGTAATTCTATCCTAGCCTATGTTTATAGGCCTATAGTCCATGTTTTTGAGTAGTAGCCATGTTCCGGTTTCTTATTCAGATATCTTATTCAAATCATGCCCAAAATTCTTTACACCCTAATATAATTAGAACTTCTTAGAAAAAGTGTTGAAGAAATACTCCAGTTGAATATAAACTTTTAGTATGAGTCAATTCGTATAACCAAAAATTCAGTTTAGCAAACAGATATATAAGCTCCTATAGTTTTCCATCTTTTCATCTAGTCTTACTATATGAACTTTTATGAGTATGGCTATTCCATGAGGAAATTTATTTGCATCCATGCAAATTACTAACTCAGTTTAATCCATGCATCATGTCTCTGATTCAGATATTTAGTTATGATTCAATTCACAAGTGTTTAGTGTATGATCTTAGTTTTCTAATTATTCTAGCTCAGACATTGTAATGTCCCTTGTACGACCTTAGTCTCGTTGTCTCATAATTCATGCTTACATAACGTACTTTATGTTACGATAAAACCCTTTTATTTTAATTACTATATGTGTTTTTTGAGGGAAAATTCCTAATGTGAAGTTACATACTTTATTTCATACTTCTAAAGCTTCAATAATTTCCTACCCATCAGTCGAAGACGAATGATTCCAAGGGGGAGATAATGAACAGTCTGCCATTTTGAGCTAGAATTTGAACTGTCGTTCCTACATATATAATCTCTAATATAATGATTTTTATATAAATATACGTGTAATTATCATTTACCTAGTGTGAAAAGTTATATCGAGGTGAAAAATATTCATAGGAAGCACTTTGAGCAAAGTAGAGTTAAGAGCTCTTAATTCGACCAAAATTTGGTTTTTGATCCTACAAGGTTCAACTTTGAACGTGTATAAATTATATAATATGTTGAATTCTAGGGATAAATACCCACCAAATTATAGATAAATGTGTCCTCTTTCCAACGCATCCAATTTTTCTTTAATACGATACCCGAATAAAAAGTTATGAGCATTTTCGTGAGGAACCAGTGATGGTCCGCGATTTTTGTGTGGCACGGACCTTAGGCTCCGTGTTTTGTAGTGTGACATAGACCTTAGTCTCCATATTTTGCAATATGATACTGGTGAATTCCAAGATACACCTCCACTCTGAAGATGATACGATCGCTGCCAAATATAGTAACCCAACAAATGTTGGGGTCAAATCCTAAGGGAATACATGGAATAGTGGCTCTCAGTTGTTGTAATCAACGGGAGGATTATAAAAGTAAATGAGGGGTTTCGAATATCAATGTAGAACTAGTAGCAAATATTAACTTTAGTTGTATTCAATTATAAGGAAACACTAGGATTGTGTTCCCCCTGGCTTCTCAGCTTCGTAGGCTTATCGTGCTTTGTTGAACCAACACGATACCTTGCATGCAGAATTGATAATTTATGTACCTTCTATAGTCTTTTGGATGATCAAAAGGATTTCACCCTTTACCTTTTGAGTCTCAGGATGTCGACTTACTAACCCTTATCTTGATTTCAGTTAACTATGACCTTTTGAGTCTCTAGTTATTAGATGAAATCTAACCATCTTAGTTAGATAATACCTAGTAGCGTGGATCGACAGTTAAACTACAAAATACTGTTATAATTATCTTTTTCTAGTCACTACTCCTCTTTTAGAGTACAATAACAACAACAACAACAAACCAAGTGTAATCCTACAAAGTGAGGTCTGGGTAGGGTAAGATGTATGCAGTCCATAATACTCCTCTTTTAGAGTAATTTGCAATAAACAAGGCGGGATCCTAACATCTTCAACCGTTAAGATAACTATTAAAGTGAAGATAATACAATGCATGCATAGGTATCGATTCAGAACAACAATAGCACTTCCTCTACTACATCAATCTTTTAGGATTCCCACAACCCTAGTTAAGGGTTTTTAGCCTCTCTTGCTTGTGAAATAAGCAACAAAATTCATGATTGAAAGCATAAGATGAAATCACAATAATAAGAAGTGAGCACCCAAAACAATAACTGAAGTAATCAATTGAAATCAATACAAGAGAATTCCAAAGCCAAAATCGATTCTCAGTATCAAAATATATTTATAAGTATCAAGAGTGCATAACTTCTACTAAAATACACATAACGGGTATTTATAGTACATGAGGAAACCCTAAAATCAAAGCCCGAACAAAATAAAAGAAAAAAAGATAGGTGTCTACTTGTCATCGCTATATGCGCCTTGTCCCTGGGCGCAGGTATTACATGCGGCCTGCAGGGAGGGCCATGTAGTGACTGCATATGCCAGACCAAAAATTTTTGCACATTAGGTCTTGAGATTTTGGACTTCTGACACATGCTTTGCCCACATGAGGTCCACATGTGCTACATGCGATCCGCATGTTGACTTGGCATATACCGGAAGTTATTTTTTCAGTTCTTTAATTTCTGCACATACTTTGATCATGATAAATCCAAAAAGTATCTCGAACATCCATAATTGCTTCCATAAGTAGCCAAAACACCTTTTTTCATCTTTTTCACGAACTTAGCATCCAAAACATAATTTCCTGGGAAACATATCCAAAGTGTATCATATCTTATAAAACAACCTCAAAAACTTGCATGTTTTTCTCATTTTAATCATCAAAGGTGCTATATTTTTATAGGATATCAACACTCTCAACTTATAACGTTTGCATGTCCTCTAGAAACAAAACATAATGAAACAAAACTAAACTAAACATGACGCTTAACTAAGAGAATCTAAACTATTCAAGGCAGTCAGTCAACACCTTAAGCACAGAACACAACACCCCCTCTTATCTTACTTTTTAAAACCAACTGTATAAAAACATGAAGCACAACAATGTAACACAATGGGATCAAGGTATGACATTATATTAGCAACAAAAAACCACACATATATACAAATTACACTACCCAAAATAAGCAATCAGCTAGCAATATGACTCATGTGCCCTCACAACAAAGATGTATCACTCACTTGTATGTAATAATGCATGGTAATGCAGGGACAATCAAGAGACTCTCACACTCAGAAGAGAAGTTCCAATCAATGTGCATCAAATACCATAGGCTTGCCTTTATTTTCTTTACCTTATCATTCAACCAGTCAAGTTAGGATTAGTATAGGACTTTTCTCATTTTGGAATGTAGGCTTGGGGGCTCGTATGATGTATATGGACATATCAAGTGACTAGCCTCCTTGGCACTAACCTAACGTTCGGGTCTCATTTACTAGACAATATTCTTTTTATTTCACCCTTATTTCTCTCTTTTTATTTTTTCTTGCATATTCAGGTTGGGTTTTGTCTTTTATTCTTTCTTTTTCACAAATTTCTCTTTTCTTTTCTTTTGCTATGACATCCAGCCCTACTTTCTTCTTCTTTTATTTTTATTTTCTTTATACCCATTTTACATCACACACCCTTATGATATCCACCCTCAACTTAGGTAATTTGCCTGAGTTGAGGTGCATAATGTCTAAGGAGAACTAGGGCCAAAACAGGTTATTGCAACACAAATGGAAAGGTGAAAGGCAAAAACAAAAAAAGGCTACAAGGCTCAAAACAGGGATCAAGGGATACTATTTCACACATGGAAGGTTGTTTATGCTATAAGTGGACTAAAATAAAAAATGGCCAATCATCTTTTCCTAACCGACTATCCTTCAACCTAGGTAAGACTAACCGGGTAAGTTTTGAATTCAAAACACAAAGGAAACTAAGTAGCATCTCATACACACATGGCACAAAGTCAATACCACAAGCTACTACATATCCAGTTCATGCCATTGTTAGCAAGTGATTTTCATGTCCCCAATCCTAATTCCATAAAAAGATCCACAATATTCAAACATATATATATATATATATATTCACACAATTTTGAAGCAAAAAATTTGAAGGGGTATTACTTTTCTCAGATATCAATAAAACATGACAACTATCCTAAATACTTGAAAATCTTCTAATTACACAAACACACAACATAATACAACACAAATAAACATAGGCATGCCGGTTCTACAACCATACCACTACTGACAAGAAAAGAGCATGGCAATAAAAACCCACGGTGGCTATGGTATACCCCCACCCCAACTAAAAAATATGCACTATCCTCAATGCGCTAAGAGAATCAAAACAAAGGGAAGTGAGAAGATACCTGGGACACACTAAGAATCTGTGTACCTTGGCTTGCCTCCCAAGAAGCGCCTGATTTACCATCGTGACACGACTTAGGATCTGTGGCTACTCACACTTTGCTAAGGTCCATGTCAACTCAAGCTCTAACTTTCTCTAGGTTTCCATGTAGTTCTTTACTCACTGCCCGTTTACCTTGAATGAGATATCACCATCATGCTTTATTTCTATAGAATCATGTGGGAATATCTTAACCACCGTGAGTGGTCCAGTCCATCTAGATTTTAGCTTGCTTGGAAAAAAGCATAGTCTTGAATAGTACAACAAGACCAAATCACCAGGTTTAATATTCTTTACTCAATTTTTTTGTCATGATACATCTTCATTCTTTCATTGTATATAGTTGATCTCTCATAAGCAAGGAGTCAAAATTCCTTCAACTAATTTACCTTGACCAAGCTCAAGTTTGCTACATCATGCCACTAAAAATTTAACCTTTTCAACGCCCATAGTGCCTTATGCTCAAGCTCACACGGTAAATGGCATGCTTTACCATATACAAGATGATATAGAGAGGCATATATGGGGGTCTTATAGGCTATCCGATAGTCCCACAATGCATCATCTAACTTTGTAGACCATTCAATCCTATTAAATTCACAGTCTTCACCAATATGGACTTTATTTCTCTATTAGAGACTTCCACTTGCCCACTAGTCTGAGGATGGTAAGGTGTTTCCACCTTATGCCTTACACCATATCTATCAAGTAGGGCTTTAAATAAGCGGTTGTAGAAGTGAGACCTACCATTGCTAAAAATTGTACATGGAGTACCTGTAATACCCCAGACTTTCTTTAAATCAAATCTAGTCTCTAGAAGAGGTAATGATGACTTCCTAAATGATTAATGTTTAAATCAGATATAATTTTCCCAATTTTGACTTTTTATCATGTGAGAAATTGAGTTATCTTTCCAAAGATATCAATTTCATCCAAATTTGGTATCGGAGTAAAAAGTTATGAACATTTTACAGATGACTGTTGGAACTGCTTAGAAGCGACGGTCAGGCAGACGGACCATCAAGCTAGCGATAAACCGTTCCCCAAACTATCACAGGTGAGGTATTAAGTTAATCTTCTGGCTAAGGTGCGATGGATAGGTTGAGGTACCATCGAGCTTGTGATGGACCATCGCCCAAGCCATCGATACTAATGCAGTAAGTCTCTATTCTGGTCCAAGTGCGATGGTTAGGTTGACAAACCGTCAAGATAGTGATGAACCATCGCACGAGCCATCCCAGATCCCATTCAGTATTTTTTAAGCCATTTTTAAAAGGGTATTGGGTCTTTTTCCACCCGTTTTAACCCATAATTATACCAAACCATAGCTCATAACTTCATTATTCATCTACAACACCATGTTAGGATTTCTCTCAAATATCAATCTCCAAGAATAAAAAATCCTAGGTGTCTAATCCCAAGGTAAGAATGCAAGACTTACTCCATAAATCTTCAAGAAATCATCCACTCAGGTATGTCAAGTGTTGATTCATAGGTCTCATTCACCCATGAAGATCAAGAAACCCTATTTGAAATATAAACTTTGGATTCCATGGTATGAATTGAATTATATCCATGTTTATATTGTTGTTTGATTTCCAAGTTGAAAACTTTAATGACTATCATGAAAATATGTTAGTATGCGGTTGAAGTTCTTCCATTGGAAATGTAAAATATTGCCATGAAGTATTATTTCAATATTCATGCCTAAGCCTAAAGATATGCATGCAAGATGTTTGATACAATGCTTAAGAGAATAGAAATTATGCCTTATAACTTATTTGTGACCAAAATTGATGAATCCATGTTTCTCCCTTATGTTTGATATGACTCCCACATTATTGTGATGCTTTGTAATGGATTGACATAATGATCATGAGATTAGGCTTATGAAATTATGATATGTTTACATGCATTCCTATTCATGTATAAGCTTATAGCATATGAATACTTTATGAACATCCCCAATGATAGTACTATGAATTATTGACTATGGTCATGTGTGAAGAACTGTCATGTCTTGTCAATTTCATACTATAGAGTCCTGGGGGTACTTGTACCCGATAATTTAATTGTGTGCCTAGAGCCAGTGTCAGTTTTCAAGATACTCTCAGTCAAGCCATGTTCAGTAGAATTCAGTCAGTCTCATGACTCAGGAAAACCCAGTAGTCTCAGTAACCACAGTCAGTTATCAGGTTGTAGTAATATTTTATCAGTCAATGGAACTCACTGAATCCAATCCAGTTCGGTTAATCATGTTTCAGTGTCTATTTAGATGGAAGTGGAAATTAGCACCGAGTGAACTCAAGGATGAGGGAACACACTATCAGTTGAAAGTGTGATCCTTAGAAGTAATCCTTGCTCTCCAGAAGTACGTAGCCAGCGTAGGTTGAGACATCTAATATGTTCAATGAGGGTTGATAAGGTGGCTTAACCTGTTAGATGAGGGTTCAACCATTTTCCTTAAAGTACCTGTTAGATAGGGGATCACTTATAGCTTGTCCTTACCTGTGGCGCGGTATTGACACCCTTCCAATTGGGGTTATAGATTAGACCCCAACTCAGCTATAATACCTTAGTAGGGGCATGTCGGTTAGATGACTACATTCCACAGTTATAGTCTCAGTAATAAAATCAAATAGTTCTATATAATTCAGGACTGTCAGATACAATCACCCATCTCAGTACAGAACTCAGCTAGTTCCATCTGAAATAGGACTATCAGGCACAGTTATTCAGATAATAATATATCAGTTATATGAAAACTTATGTTATTAGTATTCAGATTCAGTAATGTCAGGATCTCAATTACAGTTCATGTATTCATGCATGTATTATCATGTTCATGTTTATCAGTTAGTTAGTATTATTCATACGTATAAACCCCTTGCATTCAACCTACCTCACTTGCATACCAGTATATTCAAACATACTGATGCATTTACGCTATGGTGTTTTATACCATAGGTTCAGAAGCACCAAGTCCCGAGCATCAGTAGCATTCCAGTTTTAGCAGTCAGACTAGCAGCGAGTCCTCATCATTCAAAAATGTTATTATTTGATTATTTCATTCTTTTAGTCCATAGTTTATTTTAGTAGTTGGAGTTATTTAGAGATGTCCCATCAACTCCTTATTCAGACAGTTATTTCAGTTATTTTGGGTATTGATATACCATATCACTATACATTATGTTTTACCAGTTATTTGAACCTTATGGCCTTTCAGCCTTTATTTCTGCATTTATATAGCATGTTATGCAATATACAGGTACAGATATCCATCATAGGTTAGCTTATGGTTCTTCGAGGTCATGAGCACTGTGTAGCATTTTGGGTACCAAATTCAGAGTGTTACAAACCTAGTATCAAATCCTAAGGTTCAATACAGTCCAAGAAAGTCTAAAAGCCACATCTAGTAGAGTATTGTACATGGGTGTGTTGCACGCCACATTTATGTACAGGAGGCTATACGATATTTTAGGAATAGTTTCCTTTCTTTCAGTATTCATGTCGTGCCAGTAAGAATGTGCTCAAATTTAACTCTCAGTCTAATTTATTTCTCCCTTTCTTCTACAAAACATGCCTCCCAAAAGAAGAAACGAAAATTAGTCAGCCCCTTAGCCTATTCAAGCAGATCCCTTGGACGAGCATGTTTCTCATGCAGAGTTCAGAGCTACATTCACTACTCTTTCTAACTTATTTACTGCCTAGAATGAATGACTAACTTTTATTTCGGCCAACCCAATGGCCAATTGGCTAATTCAGCTACAGCCAATATTCGGGACTTTACTCGAATGAATCTTTCATCCTTTTTGGATCTAAGTCAGATGAGGACCCTCAGGAATTCCTTGATCAGGTTAGAAGATTACTGATATCATTAAAGTTATTGCTAGTGAGTGTGCTAAGCTAGCTGCATATCGATTGCAGGATGTGTCTCACATATGGTTCAAATAGTAAAAAATAGAGAGGGCTGGTGATGCAGGGCCTATAGAGTGGGAGGAGTTTGCCACTGCTTTTCTTGATATATTCTCCCCCCTAGAGTTAAGGAAAGCTAAGGTATTAGATTTTATCAATATTAGGTAGGGCAATATGACAGTGAAAGAGTATTCTCTTAAGTT
Source organism: Capsicum annuum (assembly GCF_002878395.1). Taxonomy (NCBI): domain Eukaryota; kingdom Viridiplantae; phylum Streptophyta; class Magnoliopsida; order Solanales; family Solanaceae; genus Capsicum; species Capsicum annuum. Next base: position 541,364 of record NW_025893708.1, on the reverse strand, counting down.
TACTTAATTAGCTAGATATGCTCCTCTTGTAGTGGCCGACAGCAGGGCTAAGATGAGTAAGTTTGTTTTGGGGGTGAATGATAGTGTGGTCAATGAGTGCAGATCTGCAATGTTGATTAGTGAGATGGACATAGCCAGACTTATGATCTATGCTCAATAAATAGAAGAGCAGAAGATTAAGATGAGGGATAAGTAGAATAAGAGAGCAAGGATAGGTCGTTTTAACTTTGCTCAGCCTAATTTAGAGGGAGAAAATTGTTCTCAGGTTTGTCCTAAGTCATCAATTCCATCTCCTTCTTCATCCAGTACTCCAGCTCCTAAGTTTAGGGATAGTAATAGAGATAGGGCGCCAGGCTCTAAGTCTCAGGGCAGTTTTAGAAATGCCCGAACTAATCCTCTTTGTCAAACTTGTGGTAAGAACCACAAGACAGTTTGTTGAGCTGGCAGCGATGTCTATTTCAGATGTGGCAAGCTAGGCCATAGAGTCAGAGATTATCCCCAGTTAGGTTATCAAGGTTAGCAGAACCGTTCCTCAGCTCAGTCTAGTTGCCCAAATCAGCAGGGTGCCACTTCCAATGCTACTAGTGGGCAACACCTAAATAGACTTTATACTCTCCAGTCCCGATAGGATCAGGAAAATTCTCCTGATGTGGTTACTGGTATGTAATAGATCTTTTATGTATATGTTTACGCCTTGTTAGATCCAGGAGCTTCTTTGTCTTTTGTTACTCCTTGTATAGCAGTTGATTTCGGAGTCAGTTCTAAAATTCTAAAAGATCCCTTCTCAGTATCTACCCCAGTAGATAAAACTATCATAGCCCGATGGGTATACAAGAACTGTCTGATTATGGTATCTCAGAAAGTAAATTCAGCAGACCTAGTCGAATTAGAGATGACTGATTTTGATGTCATTCTCGGCATGGATTGGCTTCATTCCTACTATGCCACAATCGAATGCAGAAATAAAGTTGTCCAATTTTAGTTTGTGAATGAACCTGTCCTAGAGTGGAGGGGTAGCACTTCATCTTTCAGGGGTCAGCTTGTTTCCTACCTTCGGGTAAGGAAAATTATATCTAAGGGATTTGTTTATCATCTTGTTTGCGTGAAGGACACTAGTTCTGAAACTTCCAGTCTCGAATCAGTCCCAGTATTGAATAAATACTCAGATGTCTTTCCCGAAGATCTTCCAAGAATTTCTCTTAAAAGGGAAATAGACTTCGGTATTGATGTTCTTCCAGATACTCAGCCTATATCTATTCCACCATACAGAATGGCACCAGTAGAACTTAGAGAGTTGAAATATAAATTGAAGGATCTCCTAGATAAGGGATTCATCAGACCCAGTGTGTCCCCGTGGGGCGCACCAGTCTTATTCATGCGCAAGAAAGACGGTTCTTTCAGAATGTGTATAGACTACCGTCAGCTCAATAAAGTCGCCATCAAGAACAAGTATCCACTCCCCAAAATCGATGACTTGTTCGATCAACTTCAAGGTGCCAGCTATTTTTCTAAGATAGACTTCAGATCAGGCTATCATCAGCTCAGGTTTAGAGAATATGATATTCCCAAAATAGCTTTCTGAACTCGGTATGGTCACTTCGAATTCTTAGTCATGTCCTTTGGTCTTACCAATGTCCTAGCATCTTTCATAAAATTAATGAACCATATGTTCAAGTAATACTTGGACATGTTCATCATAGTTTTTATAGATGATATTCTTGTCTATTCTCGCAGTGAGCGTGATCATGCAGACTATCTCAGAATAGTATTGCAGACTCTCAAAAATCCTCAACTGTTCACCAAATTCAGTAAATGCGAGTTTTAGCTAAGGTTAGTAGCATTCCTTGGTCATATCATTTCCGGTGATGGTATTAGAGTTAATCCTTAAAAGACCAAAGCAGTAAGAAACTGGCCTCACCCTATCTCTCCATCATATATTAGGAGTTTCTTGGGTTTGCCTGGCTATTACAGATAATTTATTGAGGTATTTTCTTCTATTGCATCCCCTATGTCTAGATTAACTCAGAAAAAAGTCAAGTTTTGGTGGTCAGATCCTTGTGAGAAAAGTTTTTAGGAGTTTAAGACTCGACTCACCTCAGCTCCAGCTTTGACTCTTCCAGATGTTTAGATGGATTCGTAGTGTACTGTGATGCATCCAGAGTAGGTTTGGATTGTGTCCTCATGCAGTATGGTAAGTTCATAGCCTACACCTCCAGACAGCTTAAACCCTATGAGAAAAATTATCCGACTCATGATCCTGAGTTAGCAGTCATAGATTTTGCCTTACAAATTTGGAGGCATTATTTGTACGGTGTTCATATAGATGTATTCACAGATCATAAGAGCCTTTAATATGTCTTTTCTCAAAAAGATCTTAAACTTTGTCAGAGAAGGTGGTTAGAGCTCTTGAAAGATTATGACATGAGTATCCTTTATCATCCGGGCAAGGCTAATGTAGTGGACGATGCTCTCAGTAGACTATCTATGGGTAGTGTTGCTCATGTTGAGGATAGTAAAAAGAAGTTAGCTCAGGAAGTCCATCAGCTTTCTCGACTAGGCTTCCACTTAGTTTATTCAGAAGAAGGTAGTATACGGGTTCAGAACAATTCAAAATCATCTATAGTAGCTGAGGTGAAAGAAAAGCAATATAGAGATCCCAGTCTTGTTAATCTAAAAGAGTCAGTCAGAGATCAGAAGGTACAGGTTTTCTCCTAAAGGGGAGATGGTGTTCTCTATTGTTAGGGTCATCTGTGTGTTCCAGGTGTAGATGACTTGAGGCAATGAATTCTTGTAGAAGTGCATGAAGCACGCTACTCTATTCATCTAAGGGCCACTAAGATGTACTATGATTTATGGAAGATCTATTGGTGGAGTGGGATGAAGAGAGATATTGCAGAGTTCGTAGCTAAGTGCTCTACATGTCAACAGGTTAAGATAGAGCATCAGAAGCCTACTGGGTCCATACAAGAGTTCAGTATTCCTACTTGGAAGTGAGAAGAAGTGAACAGGGACTTTGTGACAGGTTTTCCTCGTACTCGTTGTCAGCATAATTCAGTTTGGATCATTTAGATAGGATGACCAAATCAGCTCATTTCCTTCCAGTCTATACCTCATAGTCAGCCGACGATTACGCTAGAGTATATATCAGGGAGTTGGCCAGATTGCACGGTGTTTCATTGTCTATTGCTTTAGATAGAGGTACCTAGTTCACCTCTTACTTCTGGAAAGAATTCCAAAAGGGTCTTGTACCCAAGTTTACCTCAGTACAACCTTTCATCCTCAGAAAAATGGTCAAGCAGAAAGGACCATTCAGACCTTGGAAGATATACTAAGGGTGAGTGCAATTGATTTCAAGGGGAGTTGGGATAACCACTTGCCTTTGATTGAGTTTGCATTCAACAACAACTATCATTCCAGTATTCAGATGGCTCCATTTGAAGCTCTCTACAGTAGGAGATGCAGGTCTCCAATCGGTTGGTTTGAAGTAGGTGAGGCCATAGTAGTAGTGCTTGACTTGGTATTCGACACCTTAGAGAAAGTTCAGTTGATCAGAGAACGGTCAAGATAGCTCAGAATCGACAGAAATCATATGCAGATATGCACAGAAAGGATCTCGAGTTTGAGATTAGTGATTATGTGTACTTGAAAATCTCTCCCATAAAGGGAGTGAAGCGATTTGGCAAGAAGGGAAAGCTCAGTTCCCGATATGTCGGTCCTTTCAAAATTCTTAGTCATTTCGGCAAGGTAGCTTATGAGATAAAATTGCCTCTAGAGCTAGCCTCAATTAATCTAGTGTTCTATGTCTCCTTGCTAAAGAAGTGCATAGGTGACCCAGCAGTTGTAGTCCTGGTAGGGGGCTTAGACATTCAGAACAACCTCTCTTATGATGAGATTCCATTCGAAATTCTTGACTACCAGACTTGTAGACTGAGGAACAAAAAAGTCCCTCTAGTCAAAGTTCTTTGACAAAACTAGTCCATTGAGGGAGATACTTGGGAAGCAGAAGTAGACATGCATATGAAGTATCCTCACCTTTTCTCCTCAAACTCAGACTCGGCCCAAGGTAATAGTTTTCCTTAAGCTTATTCAGTTTCAGGTTCAGATTTTAGTTATAAACTTGGTATCAAATACCCTTGCATATCCAGTCATATGTTCATATATCATGTCAGTCATGTTTTCATGCATTATATATGCATTCTCATCATGAGAAACTCAGCTTATCAGTAATTTTAGTCATGTATTCATTAATACTATCCATCACATATCCATGCATCAGACATGCATATTCAGTATGAGATTTTAGTATATCAGAAGTTTCAGTCATATAGACATGCTTAAATATTCACGTCCCTTAAGTAAGATAAGCCTATCAGCTTTCCTAGTCTAGTTATTCCCATTTGAGGATGAATGTTCCCAAGGGGGATATATTGTAATACCCCAGATTTTCTTTAAGTCTATTCTAGTCTCCATAAAAGTTAATGATGATTTCCTAAATGATTAATGTTTAAATCAGATAGAATTTCTCCAATTTTGACTTTTTATCATGTGGGAAATTGAATTAGCTTTCCAACGATACCAATTTCTTACAAATCCAGTACAGGAATAAAAAGTTATGGATGTTTTATAGAGGACTGTTAGAACTACTCAGAAGCGACGGTCAGGAAGACGGACCATCGAGCTAGAGATGGACCGTCGCCCAAACTGTTATAGGTGAAGTAGTAAGTCAATCTTCTGGCTACGGTGCGAAGGACAGGTTGACAGACCGTCGAGCTTGCGATGGACTATCAACCAAGCCATCGATTCTAAGGCAATAAGTCCCTATTCTGGTCCAAGTGCGATGGTCAGGCCGACGAACCGTCAAGCTAGAGATGAACCGTCTCACAAGCGATCGCAGATCTTGTTCAGCGATTTTTAAGCCATTTTTAAAAGGGTATTTGGGTTTTTTCCACCCGTTTTAACCCCTAATTATACCAGACCATAGCTCATAACTTCATTATTCATCTACAAACACCAAATTAGGGTTGCTCTCAAAGATCAATCCCCAAGAACAAGAAACCCTCGGTGTCTAATTCTAAAGCAAGAATTCAAGCTTTACTCTACCAATCTTCAAGAAATCATCCACCCATGTATGTCAAGTGTTGATTCATGGGTTCATTTTACCCATGAAGCTTAAGAAACCCTATTTGAAATATAAACTTTGGATCCATAGTATGAATTGAATTATATCAATGTTTATGTTGTTTGATTTTCAAGTTGAAGTCTTTAATGACTATCATGAAAATATGGTAGTATGTGCTTGGAATTATTGCATTAGAAGTGTAAAATATTGCCATGAAGTATTATTTCAATATTCATGCCTAAGACTAAAGATATGTATGCAAGGTGTTTTATAAAATTCCTAAGAGAATTGGAATTATGCCTTATAACTCATTTGTGACCAAAATTGATGAATCCATGTTTTTATCTTATGTTTGATATGACTCCTACGTTATTGTTATGCTTTGTAATGGATTGACGTAATGCTCATAAGATCAGGCTTATAAAATTATGATATGTTTACATGCATTCCTATTCATGTGTAAGCTTATTGTATGCGAATACTTCATGAAAATCCCCAATGATTGTACTATGAATTATTGACTATGGTCATGTGTCAAGAAGTGTCATGTCTTATCAGTTTCATGCTATCGAGTCCTGGGGGTATTTGTACCCGATAATTTAGCTGTCCCTAGAGCCAGTGTCAATTTTCAAGATACTCTCAGTCAAGCCATGTTCAGTAGAATTTAGTCAGTTTAATGACTCAGGAAAACTCAGTAATCTCAGTAACCACAGTCAGTTATCAGATCTCAGTAATATTCCGTCATTCAATGGAACTCACTGAACCCTGTCCAGTTCAATTCAGTTAATCATGTTTTTGTGTCTATTTATATGGGAGTTGAAATTAGCACCGAGTGAACCCAAGGATGAGGGCACCACTGTCAGTTGAGGGTGTGATCCTTAGAAGCAATCCTTGCACTCCAGAAGTATATAGATAGTGTAGGTTAAGACATCTAACCTATTATATGAGGGTTGATGAGGTGGCTTAACCTGTTAGATGAGGGTCCCACTGTTCTCCTTAGAGTACCTATTAGATGAGGGATCACAGCTTGTCCTCACTAGTGGCGCGGTATTGACACCCTTATAATTAGGGTTACAGATTAGACCCCTACTCAGCTATGATAGCTTATTAGGGTCATATTGGTTAGATGACTACATCCCATAGTTACAATCTCAGTCTCAGTCTCAGTCTCACTAATAAAACTCAGATAGTTCTTCAGATAGTTCTACAGAATTCAGGATAGTCAGATACAGTCACCCAGCTCAGTATGAAACTCAACTAGTTCCATCAGAAATAGGACTGTTAGGCATAGTCATTCAGATAATAGTATATAAGTTATATGAAAACTTATGTTATCAGTAGTCAAATTCAGTGATGTCAGGATCTCAGTTACAGTTCATATATTCATGAATGTATTCTCACGTTCATGTTATTTAGTCAGTTAGTATTGTTCATACATATAAACCTCTTGCATTTAGCCTACCTTACTTGCATACCAGTACATTCAAATGTACTGACGCATTTGTGCTATGGTGTTTTATACCATAAGTTTAGAAGCACAAGCTCCAGAGCATCAGTACCATTCCAATTTTAGCAGTCAGACTAGAAGTGAATCCTCATAATTTGACAATGTTATTATTTGATTATTTTATTCTTTCAGTACTTAGTTTATTTCAGTAGTTGGAGTTAGTTGGGGACATGTCCCATCAACTCCTTATTCAGACAGTTTAGAGGCTTTCAGACTAGCATTTTCAGACAGTTATTTCAGTTGTTTTGGGTATTGATACACCATAGTTCCATAGATTATATTTTATCAGTTATTTGAACCTTATGGCCTTTCATCCTTTATTTTTGCATTTATATAGCATGTTATGCATTGTACAGGTAAAATTTATCAATCATGGGTTAGCTTATGGTCCTTCAGAGTCATGAGCACTGTGTAGCATTTCGGGTACCAGATTCGGGGCGTTACAGTGCTAAATCAAGAAACGAAATTTTTCTTCAAACAGGCGGTGACCCTTATTCCTTCATTATCTAGAAGTGAAACCACCTCCACCTAGTTTGACATATAGTCAACCACTACCAGAATATATCTTATACCATAAAAGCTCATAAACGGGCCCATGAAATCAATCCCCTACACATCAAATAAGTCAAACTCCAGAATGGATATTATAGGTAGTTTATAGCATTATGAAATATTGCCTTTATGCTGACATTGGTCAAAGGCTTATGAAAAATCATGAGCATCCTTATAAATTGAAGGCCAGTAAAACCCACACTGCAGAATTTTAGGGGCTATTCGTGTACCACTATGGTGACCCCCCAATTGGTGATGAATACCAAACTTCCAAAATGCTCATCATTTCTACCCCTGGAATGCCTCTTCGAATCAAACCATTAATACAAATCCTAAACAGGTATGGCTCATCCCAAAATAGCTTTCTCACCTTATGCATAAATCTTCTTCAACATTGGGAGAATAGGTCATCCAGGACAAGATCGTTTGCCAAATAATTGGTAAAATCTGCAAACCAGGAATCAGATCTTGAGATGGTATCGACACTCGCTCATTAGGAAAAGCATCATCTATCTCAAGATCATCCCCTAATTTCTGTACGACCACATCCTCGAGTTTGGACAAGTGATCTACAACCTGGTTTTCTTTCTCTTTTTGGTTCTATTATTTAAAATTGAACTTTTGCAACAAGAGAACCTAATGAATTAATCTTGGTTTGGCATCTTTCTTTGATATCAAGTATCTCAAGGATGCATGGTTAGTGTGAACTATGACCTTTGTTACAATTAAATAAAACTGAAAATTTTCAAAACCAAAAACCACCGCGAGTAGATCTTGCTCTGTAACTGCATAATTTTTCTATGCCAGGTTTAAAGTCTGCTGGCATAGTTGATGGGTTGTAGGATCTTTTTTCTTCTTTGGGGAATCACATATCACCTCAAATGGTGCAGACCAGTCAGGAGATACAATTATGGGTGCCGAAATCAACTGCTATTTTAGGTATTTAAAAGCCTTGAGACAAGCATCATTAAATGAAGATTTCACCCTTTTCTTCAAGAGCTTGCATAGAGGATTTATAATTTTAGAGAAGTCCTTGATAAACCTCTTATAAAAGCTTGAATTCTATAAAAATCTCTATATGCCTCAATCTTTGCTTTTTCCACCTTAATACTATGTTTGGAGATCTTTTTCCATAGCATGTTACCTTATTTCAACATAAAGTGGCATTATTTCCAGTTTATCACCAAATTACACTCTTCACATCTCTGTAGTACACTGGCTAAATGGTACAAACAATTATTGAATGAGTCCCCAAACACAAAAAAGTCATCCATGAATACTTCGATTGTGTCTTCCACCATATCAGATAATATGGATATCATACATCTCTGAAAAGTTCCAGGTGCATTGCATAACCCAAATGACATCCTCTTGAATGTAAAGGTCCCATAGGGGCAAGTCAAGGTAGTCTTTTCTCAATCCTTGGAAGCAATCTTTATTTGATTGTAACGTGAACACCCATCTAGAAAATAGTACCAACCCCTGCCTGCTATTCTGTCTAGAGTCTGATCCATGAATGACATAGGAAAGTGGTCATTTTGTGTCCACTTATTTAGCTTTATATAATCTATACATACTCTTCAACCGGTCACTAGCCCTACTGGTACTAATTTATTCTTTTTATTTGGAACCACTATGATTCCTCCTTTCTTTGGAATGCATTGAACTGGGCTTACCCACTTGTTTTTTGTAATGGGGAAACCCACCCCAGCGTCTAACCACTTAATTATATCCTTCTTCACTACCTCCTACATAAGAGGGTTCATTCTTCTTTAATGCTCAATACTAGAAACACTGTCTAGCTCAAGCTGTATCTTGTGTGTGCATATACCTGGTAGAATCCCCACAATATCTACAATGGTCCACCCAATAACTCTTTTGAATTTCTGTAATACCGATGTTAAAGATTCCACTTGTACTACTGCTAAATTTGTCGCAATAATTATTGATAAGGTATTTTTGCTCCCTAAGAATGCATACTGCAAATAGGAAATGAGGGCCTTTAATTCTAATACTAGTGGTTTCTCAATAGATGGTTTTGTAAGAGGTGTAGTTCTCTTCTTTAAGTCATGATCCAGCTTCTTAGGGGCATATTTGTAAGACCCTATGCCATGTAGTGCATTAAACAACTCACCGTATTCATCTATTCCATCACTCTCAAATTTCATAATTATTGTTGTTAATGCTACCCTAATGTTTCCTCAATAGGCACATCCATTGCAACCATGTCATCATCCACAATATCTATCACTGCAACCACTCTCATATTATTTGGCTGTTATACCACATGCATATATATAACACTATATGCTCATTATTTTATTCGAAGTTGCCCTCCTCTAGATTTATATCAATCAACACCCGACCAATGGATAAGAAGGGTCTACCTAAGATAATCGGTGATTGGGCATCCACTTCACAGTCTAAAATTACGAAATCTATCGAATAAGTGAATGATTCCACCCTTACCTCTACATTGTGCACAATACCCACTGGTTCTATTATAGATGAGTCAGCCATTAACAACTTTGCAGATGTAGGCTTAAGTTCTCCTTATCCCAACACCTTGTATATTACTAACGACATTACATTTATTCCTGCTCTCGAATCATATAGAGGCTGATTAATATAAGAAGGACTAATAGAACATAAAATGGTGACTGCTCCCAGGTCCCCCTTATGGTGTATGAGAATTTGTGCTAAACTACTGCACTATTTCTTGAAGCTATTCTGCTACCCAGTCGTCACCATCATCACTCTCAAAATCATCATTACTATAAGTCAACTGCTCAAACTCAGCTTCAGGTGGCTCATTAGCAATAATATTATCCTTCTCTAGCTTATTAGTAGCAGGCAAAAAGTGTTCATCAGGTGGGGAACCACTCCTAATGTTAATATCCAGACAATGAACAAGTGTCAGAGGATTCTGCACAGTGTCACTAGGAAGGGTACCTGCTTGTCTTTGGGCTAAAGTGGCAGACATTTGCCTATACAGCTGCTCCAACTGCTTGATAGCAGTTCTATGTGATTCAACCTTCTGGGTCAATCCTGACATATCAGCCTTGAGTTCTTCAAGGCAAGTTTAGTAGCTCTCTTGACCCTTTATCAGCTTAGTCAAAATTTCTTCAATTCTTGATTCCACATCTCCTATACCTGGTGGAATGTATTTAACTCTATTATCATAATAGTTTCAACCTTGATTCCCTTATCCTTGGGCTTGAAAATCTACCAGCTGATGATCCACATACTTTGGCTCTTCCTCTAACTCAGACTCATAAGCTCTGAAAGCTGCACCCTGTGCTCCTACTGCAACCTTAGCAGAATTTATTATTGTGAATCACTTGGCTAACTCACCAATATATGTCCTCAATAATGAAATCTCTTGAGCTATAACATCCTTAGTTACTCTCTGCTCACCAAAAGCTCCAATGACATAAATGTTAAAACCTCTCTCAACTACTCGAGTTTGCAACCCTTGGTTAGTTAATGAGATCCAATCCAAAATACTCGAAGCTATCTCCCATCGTAATCTCAAATAGGCTCCTCTAAAAATAATGTCTGCCATGGCTATGGAACAGATAGTCAGGGCTCTATAAAATATCTTCAATAAGCTCATCCCTGAAATTCGATGGTTGGGAACCATGCTAAGATTCTTCTTAAATCTGAACCATGCTTCATACACAGACTCGAACTGTAGTTGCCTGAAATTATAAATCTCGTCCATCAGCTTTAATACTCTTGATGGAGGAAAGAATCTATTCAAGAATTGTTTGCGTAGCTCAGTCCATGTAGATGCTTCTCCTGGAAGTTCCCCTCACCATAAAAATGCTTCTCCTGTAAGTAAGAAAGGGAACAACCTCAGTCTAAGTATTTCCTAATTCACCTTTGGAATGGTATGCTGTAGATCCCTATAAAATTTGTAAGGTGTATAGTTGCATAATCTGCAGGCAAACCGACAAATACCCCCTTCAGATTTAAGAATTGGATCATTGCGCTCGTGATGTCGAACTTGATGCCTGGGGGTAAAACAACAGGAATAATGGCTCTAGTCTCTAGTGGCTTAACGTATCCCAGATATTCTGCATCATCTATAAATAGCTACGCATACTAATATGCTGGGATCACCTGAACACAGGCATTTCTAGCTCTGTTCTAATTTCCACCAAGTGCTACTCGGTGGTCTGCTTCTTGTCTCTACTCAGCTAGCTATGCCTTCCTAGCTACCCACTGAGCTTCTTCCATTACCCTCCTCTCAGTTTTAACTTGAGATAAAAGCTCATCAGTCTATCGATCAATAATATCCTATACTCCTTCGCGGGGGGGGGGGGG
>NW_025893708.1:525985-529757 GCF_002878395.1 Capsicum annuum | reverse complement strand
TATCATCTCTTTTCTGTTCCACCATCCTACTAGGTGTTTGTAGGATCCACTCTGGATTTGGATTTACTCCGTGTATGGGATTTTCTCTACTCCATGTGTTAGGTATACACCGGAGTATACCCCAACTAAGAATAAAAACTAAAAGAAAACCTGAAACATGCAAGAACTTTAAATCACAAATCAATACCATATTCCCCGGCAACAGCGCCATAATTTGGTGATGTCCAAGCTACACCTCCACTCTGAAGACGATACGGTCGCTACCAAATATAATAATCCAACAAAGGTTGGGGTTGAATCCCAAGGGAATAATCAATGGAAAGAGCTGGAAAAGTAAATGGGGGTTTTTGAGTATCAATGTCGAACTAGTAGCAAATATCAACTTCGATTGTATTCAGTTGTAAGTGAATACTATGACTATGTTTCCCATGGCTTCTCAACTCCATAGGCTTATCATGATTTTTTGAACCAACCCGATACCTTGCATGTAGAATAGATAAGTTATGTACCTTCTACAGTTTTTTGGACGAGCAGAAGGATTTTACCCTTTAACTTTTGAGTCTCAGGATGTCGCCTTACTAATCATTATCTTGATCCCCATTAACTATTACCTTTTGAGTCTCTAATTATTAGATAAAACCTAACCATCTTACTTAGATGATACCTAGTAGTGTGGATCGACAGTTAAACTCCAAATTACTATTGTTGTTATCTTTTCCTAGTCACTACTCCTATTTTGGAGTAAGTAGCAATAATCTAGGCGGGATCCTTACATTTTTAACCGCTAAGATCACTATTAAAGTAAAGATAATGCAATGTGTACATGGTTATCGGTTCAGAACAAAAATAGCACTTCCCCTACTTCGCTAATCCGCCAGGGTTCCTACAACCCTAGCTAAGGGTTTATAGCCGCTTATGCTTGTGAAATAATCAATAACATTATGATTGAAAGCATAAGATGAAATCACAATAATAAGAATTGAAAACTCAAAACCATAACTAAATTAATCAACTGAAATTAATACAAGAGAATTCTAAGACCAAAATTGAATCTCGAAACCAAAATATATTTGTAAGAATTAAGAGTGCATAACTTCTACTAAAAATACATAAGGGGTATTTATAGTACATGAGGAAACCCTAAAACTAAAGGCCGAACAAAATAGGAAAAAAGAGTTGGTGTCTACTTGTGGTCGTTACATGTGCCCTGTCCCCGAGCGCAGGTAAGACCAGGCGTAGGTAGCACATGCAGCCTGCAGGGAGGGTGCATGCAGTTACCACATATGCCAGACTAAAAATTCCTATAGGTTAGCTCTTGGGATTTTGGACTTCTTACATATTCTTAAACCACATGCGGTCCACATGTGCTATCTGTGGTTCGTATGTTAACTTGGCATGTGCCAAAAGTTATTTTTTAAGCTCTTCTTCAATTCCCGCACATACTTTGATCACGATCAATCCAGAAAGTATCCCGAACATTTATAATTGCTCCCATAAGTATCCAAAAATACCTTTTTCATCCATTTCACAAACTTAGCATCCAAAACATGGTTTCCTAGGAAATATACCCAAAATGCATCATATCTAATAAAACAACCTCAAAAACCTGCATATTTTCCTTGTTTTAAGGATCGAAGATGTTGTATTTATATAACACATCAAATACAGACCTTAGGCTCTGTGTTTTGCAGCGTGAGACAGACCTTGTTTAGAAATGTTAAAACACACATTTGTCTTAAGTTTTTCAAGGGTAAACAAGTCATTTATACCCTAAATCATCCTAAACTATCCTATGACTCGTATAAACATAATTTTAACATCTCATAACCCCAAAACATATCAAATACACAATCCCTCTTCTCCCAAATTCTCAAGAACATCAAATAAGGATTCTTCTTCAAGAATACAAGTTTCAAGGATCAAAATTCATGCTTTTTTTCAAGAAGTCAAGTAATTCAGGTATGTGGGTATTCAATGAGTGTATCCTTTCATACTCATGCCCAAAATTATGATTTTATTCATGAATTTTATGAATTCCATAATCTAGAGTCTTAACCAATTATTACCCCATGATTAAGTTCAATCTCCCATATAAGCATGCTTTACATAATATTAGTCAAGATTTATAGAATATGATCAAGTTATATCGTTTCCCCAAAGTTTTCCCAAATTCTCAAGTTTAATCCTATTTTGATTTAAGGTTCCATGAAAAGCATGAATTTCTCATTTCTACAATTTAATTTTTGAATTCTACCATGAATATGTATTCCTCCATAAGTTTAAACATGCTTCAATATCGTAACTATGTTATATCTCAATATTGACAAAATTATTGGATTCTTGAGTTTAAGTCATGAAATTCCTTATCATGTCAGTACTTTGAAATTGTTATATTTAACTGTATTTTTCAATGTTGGCAAGCTATGAACACCCACTCCTAGATAGTCATGCATGTATCATATTTTCAAGTAACAAGTCATTCAAACCATGTTTGTATCATTATATTCAGATTATCATATTCATGTTGAGCATTTATCGGTTGTTGGATTTTTGAACTTTATTCATGAAATTCCCTTTTTATGATCAATTTACATGGTTTTAAATACTTTAGATTATACATGCACTGTTATTTTCAGAATGCCATGACTTGAGCATGTCAGTTATCAATGCATGTACTAGTTTATGCTTTTATGTCTGTTCAGTTGGGAGTACAACTTAACACCAAGCGAATTTAGGGATGAAGGCTTTCCTGCTAGTCAAGGGTGAGACTTTTGGTAGGAATCCCTGAGTTCTAGAACTATGTAGCCAGCGTAGGTATGAGATCTCTTCCTACTAGTAGAGGGTTGATACTCTTGTAGGGACACCTGCTAGTCGAGGATGACACCGTAGTCTTTCGAGACACCAGTTTAGTGGATCCACACAGCTAGTGTCAGTACTCATGGCAAGGTATTGACACACTTCTAATCGGGGTTATAGATTGGACCCAGATTAGCTCAGATTGGGGGCTATTGGTTAAATGTTATCTCCCATAGTCTCAGAACAGTATTAAGACCACATCAACTCAGGTTTGCATGATTAGGTGTTTAGTTTATCAGTTATTTAGTTATTCAATTTTATATATTATTTTAGTACATTCTTAACTTGGTCTTGCATTCGTTTTACATTTTCATGCTTTCATGCTCAGTATTTATACATGATCCCTAGTACGATTTTGCAACCTATTCAGCTTTAACTTGATATTTACATATAGTCCCCATGTTTCTATCGCTTCCTAGTTTTTAAAAATATTTTTAGGTCATGATTTAGAAATGTCACTAAGTCTTAAAGCTTTTGTGTACAACCATGATTTAAATGCATATCTCAGCAAATTGCTTATGTCCTCAGCTTTAAAGCATATTTTTTTTTAGAATTTTCATGATTAGTGCATGTCTCAACATATATGCATTTGTAACTACATTTCTTCATAATGTAGATACCAGATGTAGCCCATACGCCAGAGTCAGGATTTTCTTAGCATTCAGCCAGCAGGCGATGAGTTTTCTTATTTTGAGGACTCAAGTCAGTTGCAGTTCCTGTATTTTATTTTCATTATTCTTATGTATTGATTATGGATAGCTGGAGGTCATGTCCCGACTACCTATAGTCAGTATAATGGAGGCTTCATAGATAGTCCGTCAGAGTTAGTATTTGTAATTTAAGTTCCCCTTTCTCTCTCTCAGATTTCAGTGTTGTATATTTTTATTAGTTACGTATTTAAACTACTTATCTCATA